>NC_048303.1:54209806-54459293 GCF_013100865.1 Trachemys scripta elegans | reverse complement strand
ACCAAAACTGGGAAAGATCATTTGTTTATTTCACGAGGGGATGCAAGGTTAGGTACTTTCTAATGGAGATGTCACGGACTCCTTTCCCATTTCAAATGGAGTTAAACAAGGCTGTGTCCTTGCCGCTGTACTGTTCAACCTCTTCTTCACCTAAGTTCTCAACCATGCTACAGATGAGCTCAACAGAAGCACATACACTGGATACAGACACGACGGCTCAATCTTCAATCTTATAAGGCTTAAAGCAAAAACAAAAGTAACAGAACTGATAATAAGAGAAGCACTCTTTGCAGATGATTGTGCCTTCCTAGCATACACACAGGGAGATCTCCAATGCATTGTAGATCACTTTGCTGAAGCATAAAAATTGTTTGGCCTCACAATCAACCTGGAGAAAACTGTGGTGTTGCACCAATCCTCTTCACCACTCTGCCATATTCCCTAGCATATCCATTAGTGGAAACCAACTAAAGCAAGTTGACAGTTTTATCTATCTCGGCAGCAACATCTCCCATATGGGATCTCTTGACAAAAAGATCACAAACAGGATGCAGAAAGGTTTCAGAGTAGCAGCCGTGTTAGTCTGTATCTGCAAAAAGAACAGGAGTACTTGTGGCACCTTAGAGACTAATAAATTTATTAGAGCATAAGCTTTCGTGGGCTACAGCCCACAAGTGGGCTGTAGCCCACGAAAGCTTATGCTCTAATAAATTTGTTAGTCTCTAAGGTGCCACAAGTACTCCTGTTCTTTTTGCAGATACAGACTAACACGGCTGCTACTCTGAAACCTTTCTGCATCCTGTTTGTGATCTTTTTGTCAAGAGATCCCATATGGGAGATGTTGCTGCCGAGATAGATAAAACTGTCAACTTGCTTTAGTTGGTTTCCACTAATGGATATGCTAGGGAATATGGCAGAGTGGTGAAGAGGATTGGTGCAACACCACAGTTTTCTCCAGGTTGATTGTGAGGCCAAACAATTTTTATGCTTCAGCAAAGTGATCTACAATGCATTGGAGATCTCCCTGTGTGTATGCTAGGAAGGCACAATCATCTGCAAAGAGTGCTTCTCTTATTATCAGTTCTGTTACTTTTGTTTTTGCTTTAAGCCTTATAAGATTGAAGATTGAGCCGTCGTGTCTGTATCCAGTGTATGTGCTTCTGTTGAGCTCATCTGTAGCATGGTTGAGAACTTAGGTGAAGAAGAGGTTGAACAGTACAGCGGCAAGGACACAGCCTTGTTTAACTCCATTTGAAATGGGAAAGGAGTCCGTGACATCTCCATTAGAAAGTACCTAACCTTGCATCCCCTCGTGAAATAAACAAATGATCTTTCCCAGTTTTGGTGGGCAACCAAGTTTGCTGAGGATCATCCATAATCCTTCTCTGTTGACTGTATCAAATGCTTTTGTCAGATCAATGAAAACACTGAACATATTCAAGTTTTGTTTCATACATTTTTTTTTGTATTTGCCTGATACTGAAAATCATGTCTATGGTGCTATGACCAGGTCTGAATCCACACTGAGTCTCTTCTGAGTCAGTTCAGGATGACACAAGCAAAGATTTTCCCAGCGACAGATAGGAGAGATATCCCACGGTAGTTATCACAGACCATTTTTCTGCCTTTATTTTTTTAAAAAGGAATAATTGTGGCATCTTTGAAGTCTTGTGGCATTTCTTCACTGTCCCAAATCTCAGTAAGGATCTTCTGGAGTGTTGTTACCGCTTTTGGACCTGCAGATTTATATATTTCTGCCGGTATTCCACCGCTGCCTGAGGACTTTCCTGAAAATGATTAAAGGATTAGAAAACATGGTATAGTGATAGACTCAAGGAGCTCAATCTGTTTACTTTAACAAAGAATAAAGGGAGACTTGATCACAGTCCATAAGTATCTACATGGGGAACAAATATTTAATAATGGGCTCTTCAGTCTAGCAGAGAAAGATATAATACGATCCAATGGCTGGAAGCTGAAGCTAGACAGATTCAGACAGGAAATAAGGTGTAAATATTTACTGGTGAGAATAATTAACCATTGGATTAATTTCCCAAGAATCATAGTTGATTCTTTATCACTGACCACTTTAAAATTAAAATGGGATGTTTTTCTAAGAGACATGTTCTAGGAATTCATTTTGAGAAGTTCTATGGCCTGTGTTACACAGGAGGTCAGACTAGATGATCAAAATGGGCCCTTCTGGCATTGGAATCTGTGGAAAGAACACAAATTCTATACTAAAGAAAAATCTAGCAGCCAACCCTTACCATATACTGTAATAAAAATAATCAGCCAAATCCTTAGAAACAAAGACTGACAACACCCCACGTGCCAGACTTAAATTCTCAAAGTTCTTCCCACTTCCCCAAAAGCTCAGGTTGAAAGAAGACACTTATAGTGTACCCTGAGAGTCAACAAATTCAGGTTTTTTCTATTTCAGACCAGGAGAAAGTGAGTTATAAAGATGTTAAATCTCACAGCAGCCCCATCTTTAACTAGTGGGGTCTCTAGTTTGAGTGCTTCTGCTCATTTCAACGTAGAAGAACCTGACAAAAAATAGACAGGTCCCAAACTAGTAGGGGTTCTGGTATGGGTCTTTTATACAAAAACTTTAAACTGGGGCTGTAACAGACTCATATCCCCTGTGGATCAGGCCCAGAGCATGACCAGTAACATGCTTTCACCCCAAAGAAATCCTGTTACCACCCCAGCTATAGAGTCTTTGCTCTTTAGCTCAAGCTGTAGCAGATCAAGCTCTGGAGTTCTCACAAAAGCAATATATCAATGTAAGTTGGTGCTACTTTTAATTGTTTTCATTATAACTAATGGAGAGAATATTTTCACACTGATTTATAATGATTCTATGATGTGTACAAAGCCCTTTATTTGGAAGGTTTTCTTTTTTGGTTTTGAGTATTCTTAGAAGTTTGTGTCCATGAAAACTCTGTCAAATAGTTATCTCATCCATTTTTCACATTGGTATTCCTTGGTGGGATTATCTCCTGAGGATTTGAAGTAATACTCATTCAACCAAACATGTGGTACATATGGTATAACTGGTATTAGGTCAGCTCTGTCTCTTCAGCTTTGCAAGACAGCCACTTAGAGTTCATTGTACACTTATCACTAGACCTTGTTAATGTTTGTGAGATTCCAGACTGTTTGGCTATCTCATAAGAGCTGTTCGAGTGCCCAGTTCCCCCTTTCTGGCTCTTGTCAACGTCTGGCAGCTGGCTTTACATATGCCTACATCTTCTGTAATATAAATGTAATATAACATTTAGCTTTCAAACTTTTTATATGGTTCTGTTTGCCATAAAAAAAAATGCTTGCTCCAACATCCTCTCTTTTTGTTTTTTTTCTTTTAAAGAAGCTTTTCCTTTCATGTGCAGATGTTCTATCTCATTTTGTATCTTGTGCTATAGTGACATTTTCTCAGCTCTTCAGTCCACATGTGTGGGGCTCATGCAGGATATTTATATTTTTGAGAGGAAAGAGAATTACTTGTAACTGGAAATTTATAAAGGTGATTTCCACTCTACACCCATAGTTACCCTCCCCTGCATCAACTTTAACATTAGCTATTTTATGTTAAGTGATTTAACAAGTAAGGGATTTTGTATTTATTTCTGCAACTCCCACAACCAGTAGTAATAGTAACCTGTCTGCAGCCACTCAACAGTATTGTCAGTGGAAACAAAGGGTTAAACCATTTTTTTTCAGTTTTCACTTATTTGTTGTAGGCATGTCAATTTTTTAAAGATGTAGTAATCACTCGGCCTAATTTGGACCTTTAACATTCCCTACCTTAGAAGTCAGTGCCCTTATGTGCCAGTACAGCGTGTATCTATATTGCCTAACTCTTATCTGTGTTGTTGCACTGTTCCACAGTACCTCTGCTGGATGAACCAGAACTGGCACATCCATTGACTTCTACCAGCTGTTCTCTGCCAATTCCAGTTCCTGACAGGTAGCAAGCTGTGTAGTTGGCAGTGAAAAATCTCAAACAGTTCAAATGTGCCCCAGGGAGGGCAACTGCTTACCCTAAGCCCATCAAAGAAGCACTGTTGTGCTTTGCAAGATACATTACATTAACAACATCTGTCTCATATTTTTGGTATTCAGAACTGAGGAAGGGGTGAGATGCGGCTTTTAATATAAAGCAAGAGCAACTTGCTCTTGCTAACACAGCTAATATAAACATCTTGGTGAACAAAGACTTTGTGTGCCGTGTGAAATGTTTCTGAACCTAATCTCTCTCTCTCTTTTGTTTTTTTTTTGTTTTTTTTTGTTTAAGACAAAATTATCTACTTAAATGTCAAGGCAGCCTATTTTACTCTAAACTCATATTTGGTTCATTATTCATATGCTGCAGTGATGGTCAGATGCCATATGGCAAATGGACTTGATCCTGTGAGGTACGGAGCACCCACGGTCCTCATTGACATCAGTGGGAGTTGGCATAGCCGGTTTGGGCCTAAAATAGTTGGAAATTCAGGATATTAGTGTTTGGAATAGTTAAAAATGTAAATGAATGTGGACCATGGAACTACTTTAAGTTTCAGTCTTTGTTCAGGAATAAACTAAGGTCTTGGTCATAAGAGAAACTGTGTGTCCTCAATTACCATTAGAGTCAGTGGGAGCTGAGGGAGCCCACCACTTTACTGTGCCTTAAAGAAGCTGCTGATAAATGCACTACCAGAGAAAAAAAGTCCTGACTAATTTGGTATGAAAATAAGTCCTGTATTAACTGTAGATCTTGTACTTTGGATGACTTCCACCTCCTCTATCTGTGAGATTTAGACCTGGGTGGTGGTGATTTATTTAGAGCTTTCAAAACCTTTATCAAGTGAATATGAAATTTAGAAGCTGAATAAGTTGACAGTAATGGGCATAAACTCTTGTTTTTCTTCCAACCCCAAAATACAATAAAATAAAAGCAGACTTAGAGAGAAACACATTGTCGCTTTCTATCCAATAGGACTGTACTGGATCTACTAGATCAATATCTAGTATCACATGGAAGAAAGACATTAAGTGACCTGCATGTGGGCTTCATTTAGAACTCCTCACATTAAGAGGCCCAGCATTTGTAAGTAATGTGGACATTTTTTCCCCCCTTGAAGGCTAAGCAGAGTACAGATGCTCACTTTGTAACTGATTTGGAGTGACAGGGGTTTAGTGTAGCCCTGCAGTTACTGACCTGGAGCATTCATGATTCTGTGCCTTGAGCAAGAAGGAATAAATTATTCTGCTACCTTCCACTGTCATTTTAAATCCATAAAGGAATTTTGCAGTATAAAAATGTGAAGACTGCTATTCCATTGTTAACATATGATTTTTTTTTAATTGAACTGTCAAAGATCAAAACAGGGGGTTGCCCAGTGAAAGTGTTGTTTTTTTCAGTCAGAAACCAATAAAACATTTTATAACAGGATACTGAAGTGTATTTAATTATAGTGATCATATAGTCTTTCAAATGTTAATGGTCTGACTCAAATTTCACTTTGTTTAGTACTGTTAGAACTTATGATTAAAGAATGGTATAGCTTTATAGTTGTTTTACTGCCATCTGTGTGCACCAGGCAATAACTATGTACAGATGGTTGTGATTCAGAGACAGGTTGCCACATGCAAAAAAGTATGTTTCAGTTATTTTAATAAGATTTATTGCGGCAGTCATAGTTAAATGCTTGAACCATAATGATAATTGCTACTAATCTTTCAAGAAAAATGATTAGAGTCTAATAAACCTCAAGGAGCAGGTTTTGCCATAAACTTCAGAAACATATAATCAAAGGTATGTTGTTTTTTGTTCTCCCCCTTCCCTGTCTAATTATCTATTCTGCTCTTCATGGTCCTGCAGTGTTTTGTATGGAATTGCAGGAGATCATCTCTCAATACTCTATTTCCTTCCTGTATTTTTTTTAAATTGGGTACAAGTGCAGAAAATGTCTAAGTATTAAAAAAGCCCTTAAATTAGTTTTTAAAAAAATTGAACAAATTTGGAATGAAAACCAGACTGTGCCTCACAAAACTTTTGTTTTAGTGATGGGGGCCAGGCTCAAACTCCAGACGTAACCTCCTGCTGAGCTTTAGTGGGAGAAGTGGCGATTTAGAATCTGTACCTGAATCTAAATCCAAATTTTGTAGATGATCCCCATAAAGTAGTCAGAAGTCCCTTCCATGATTCTGTTTTCCAGGACGGAATTTAGAGGAGACTGTGTGGTGACGCAAGACAACAGGCTGTGCTTCTCTGCCTGAGATCTACAGGATCTGGCTTTGCCCAGAGGCCTTGCTAGAAAATCCACTTTTTATTCATTATAACTGAACCCTGTCTCTTCCTTATCTCTGGCATGGGTCAAACTATAACCTTAGGTCCAAACACCCCAGATTCTGAAGTGTTTGAAATCTTTCCCCAGTTTTCAGCTGAGCCCTGTCTCTAATTTTTGAGTAATAAGACAGATTTTTCCAATAAAAGCCCATATACATTTTTAATTAATGTAAGCTAATACCAGGTGGATGTAACTAGCCATGTACTTATGTAAACCTTGACAGTGTTTTTACTTTCAAGATGATCTCCCCGCCCCCCAACTTTTTTTTTTTTTTTTAATTTTGTGAATGACACTTAACCCAAGGTCAGGAGTTGGGCCAGAAACACTGAAATGCAGCAGTTGGTTTAAGAGAGCTGGCCTGAGCCTAGAGAGTCCTGAGAGATTCTGCCTATTTATTTGCCTTACTTGTCATATTTCCCATTTTCATTTGTCATCAACATTTTGGAATAGTATAATATTTTTTGGAATCTAACAAGTAGCAGTATAGAACACCCCTAAATATTGAGAGTTTCAAAATCAGTGACTTGAACCCTCCTCTACAGTTAGCTTTAGAGCCTCCTGCTGCAAACTCTTATTGCCAATTATTTCTTACTGCTAGGAAGAGTCACACTCAAGTCACAGATAGAAGAATTGGTCTACTCGTTGTGGTCAGTGATCAGCCAGTGCTTAAGGTGCTTGCAAGAGTTCATGTTGTTCTGTGTCTGGCTCTATCTAGTTGTGTATAACGACAAAGCCCTACCTGATAAACTCAGCCCTTAATGGCACAGACCACACTCATGATATTAAGCACTTCTCTTCATAGCAACTGGTGCAGCATCAGGCCTGTATTGTGTAGATTAACGGTTTGGTTAATTACTAAATTTTGATGTCAGGAAAAAAATATGATCCTTAGAACGGGATGTTTTCCCTCTCTCTCCTCTTCTGTATGACCTCTTTTCTTTTGTGAGGCTTTTTCTGCTTTCTGGGCAATTTTCAGGGCCAACTTTTATATAGGTCAATTGCTGCTGTCCCTTTTCCTTTCCCTTTTTATTTCCTCTACATTTTGTGAAATATTGTTTCAAGCGTGGGGTTGAGTGCAGTGCCCCAAGGAGAGGAATGTCATCACTTGTTGTCTACATGCATTATTGTTCTCTGATACCACAGAGGTTGCATTTAAAGACAAAAGTACTAAGTCTTACAATCACTCTAGGCAGTGCTGAACCAAACTTAGAAGCTACCTTAGGTTTTGGATGCTGATTTGAGTAATTCCTAGTACAAAATATTAATTGGAAAAAGTTAATACTTAAAGGGGCTCAGTCAGGTTAAATTCACATTAAAAATAAATGTCTTTACTTGGGTTACTAAACCATTTATATGAGGGATTCTCAAGCTTTTTAATAGTGTAGACCACTTCCTATTGGAGAGATTGTCCCCCGGATCAACTCCTCTCATAACATCCCTGTGACAACTAGGTAATTGTGTAAATGAAAAATAAATATTAGGAAAGTATTTATCCTGCATCTGTCCTTTTTAATGCTGTTTAGGAGCTGGAAACGAGGAGGAGCCAGCACCATGTCACAAACCAATTCAGCACAGCTTAGGACGGGTAGTCCCAAAAGTGAATTTAAACCACTTATGCATTCCTCTGTTTCCAGGGCCACTTCAGCTCTGGACCAGTCCCAGGCATAACACAGATCAGCTTCGGGGCCAACAGTTTCCAATGGGCTGTTCCAGCAGTTCTAGGATGCTTGAGCTTCCAAGGTAGCAAGGGAAGGAGGAGAATGAGGTGAGACTGCTACACAATCCGAGGATACTCATGTCCTACCATATGTATGTCTGATTTGTATCACAGAGCTGTGGAAAGCAGCTGGAATGGGGTTCAGGATATGGCCATGGACTCAGTCTATGTGAGTGGTAAAACTACTATTGACTTCAATGGCAGTAAGATCAAGTTCTAACTCTCCACAGTGAATCCATGCAATATCAATTGATTTGGCAGTAAGAATCAACACTAATTCTTCATTTCCCACCAAAACTGGTCACCATTTGGAGAGAAGAGAAATTCTTACCACGAGGATAAGACTGACAGGCAGTTATGAAAACATTGACTGGTCCCCCTGGACACCCAGTGTATCTGACTATTAAGCTTAAGGTAAAATTCCCCCTCCCCACAATTTGACTTTAAAATTGGCCTTGTGGGGTTCCACTAAAGAACCTTGGCCATCTCTGTCCCAGCCTGGCCTGCTGCATGTCTTTCTGTATATACAATAGACTTTAAATA
The DNA here is from genome assembly GCF_013100865.1 of Trachemys scripta elegans. Lineage (NCBI taxonomy): Eukaryota > Metazoa > Chordata > Testudines > Emydidae > Trachemys > Trachemys scripta. The sequence continues at coordinate 54,450,695 of NC_048303.1, read as the reverse complement.
TGTGTGAGCATCTGTTACTCTATTGCTTCCTGTCTTCTCTCCACACGCCAAGATTTCCATAGTCTGCTGCCATGGTACTTGTGTATGACATTTTGAATTCACGAAGTGCAAAAGCATGACATTTTGAATTAGAAGTTAATTTAACAAAAATATCTGTGGAAAAAGTTTGAGCCCTCAAAAATATGTCAAGTTATATTTTGAGACGTTGAAAGGAAATTAAACAAAATGAACTGGCAACAGTTACATGTGAAAGTTCATGGGGAAAAAATGTTCAATACCTGAGCAACATCATGGTCTAGAGCGTAGTGCACTGGACTAGGAGCCAGCTGTGGCCCTAACTTGCTGTGTGATTTTAGGTAATTCATTTTATTTCTCTGTGCTTCTGTTCTCCCTACTCTTTCTCTATTTAAACCGATTCAGTTACAGAATCTCTCAGTAAGCAGAGAATCTCTCAGAAAGTATTTTTACCATGCCTGCTACCGTGGTGTCCCAATCCCAGTTGCAATTTGTGTCTTTGTCTCAGTTACATTAGCCTGTGGGTGCTAATGCAGTACAAATAAATGATGATGAAGCAATCCTAAATTGCTCTGGGAAGCATAAAGATTAGCTGAGGTTTGATAATGGGGTCAAAGTGTGAAGATTAAAATTGGTTTGTAAATATTACGGAAAGGAAAGTGATACTGACTGTTTCGTAAATATGCATATATATTGAATTTCACCACATCACACAGTGGCTGAAAAGTGGTTCCCCTGGATGTGTGGACTCACCTTATGTCAGTGTAAAGAGGAAGGATGGAGGTATCTCTGGATGTTTTAAATTTAAAATGTTGAATTTTTATTTAAAAATGTTAACAGGATAAAATCAGCATAAACAAGTTTGGCTAATAATTAGGTCCTTATCCTGTAAATGGATCCATGCAGATGGTTCCTTACACCATCTGATCTTTGAAGGCAATATGGTTCCATGTGGGCTTCCAGCACAGATCCCTTCCAGGACTGGGACAGCGCTCCTTATCCAGGTCCAGAGCCCCAAAGGTATTTAAGCACCATGCCCCAGATCCATAAAGGGACTTAGGCATTGCAATGCTCGGTGCTGGAACACCTAACTTTGAGGAGCCTAGAACATGACTGGAAAAACAATGGCATCCACAAAGCCTATGTTAGATGCCTAGGCTCCCTATACAATGCATAGGGAGCAATAGGTACCGAAGACTGGGATCCAACCTAAGCCTAAACTAATCAATGGCAGATGCTGACAAGAAGAGTTGTCCAAGCCCCATGGCTTTCATGAAATTCAGCACCTAAGTCTGGGTTGCAAGTAGGTGCCTCTCTCTGCTTGAGATCCACAGCCAAGAGTCCCTCTTCTGGAGTCTGGTGACTTTGGTTCCTAAGCCATTTCTTGCAAGAATGAATTTGGAGTTAGCCATTTGCCTCACAAAATTGTCAGGGTGCACAAGGGGAGGAGGCCTTCATCATAACCTTTAGCTCAATGGTTAGAGCAATTACCCAGGTCTGGGAGACCCCTGTTCAATTTCCCCCCCTGCCTGATGAGGGGAGAGGATGTGAAGAAGAGTCTCCTGACTCCTACCTTTCAGGTGAGTGCCTTAGCCACTGGACTGTGGAGTGGTTCTCATGCCTCCTCTCACCCAATTAATATTTAGTTATTTAATTAAAATTGAACTGCTTCAAAGAGAGTTTGAGAGCCCCATCAGACTATCCCATAATCTAATGGCTAGGGCATTCACCTGAGAAATGGGAGACCCCGGTTGAAATCCCTTCTCAGGAGGTGGAAGGGGGAATTGAACCATGGTCCCCCATATCCCACATGAGTGGTCTAATCATTGGATTGAAAGTTATCAGGAGGACAACTGTAGCATCAGTGTCATAGGCAGGTGATAGGTGTCAAGATGCCTAGCATGAAGAAGTAGAGTGAATGCTCAGAAGCAGAAACGTAGATGCCAAGGAAACTTTTTACAGTGGATATTTAGGCACCAAGTGAATTTAGGCATTTACAGGGTTAGGTGCCAGCTGAGTGGGCGTAGTATGGATCACAGTCATACCTAAAACTGAGTGTGAGGCATCTAGTCCTGGGGTTTAGGTCTGATTTCAAAAGGGAATTAGATACTGAAATACCTTTTGAGGATTTGGGCCCAAGAACCAGTTCCTGCTTAAGAGCTATGCAGAAACTGACATCCTTGAGATCCTCTTGGGGTTTCAATGAATTGCCCCCTACCCCAATTTTTCTTTGTTACGTGTGTGTGTGTGTGTGTGTGTGTGTGTGTGTGTGTGTGTGTGTGTAAAATTAACCCATTCTGGATGGCTGGACGAATGGGGGTGGTGACACTAAGTCCCCATGAAACAACAAGATGCCAGAAGGAAAGGAAAATAGAGAAATAAAACAAATGTAAGATAAACTGCAAGAACCATCCTTCATCTCAATAGGGGACTTGCAGCAAGGTATTTCTGCCACTATGTGAGGTTGTAAATGTGCTTCCATCCCAGAAGCCCTCACATGATTCCAAGCTAGCCTATTTCAGCAGTGCGTAGGCCAGTACTTGCTTCTCTAGTGCTTTCTCCTGAAATAAGGAAAATATTCTCCCGAGACTGAAAGAGTGGCCTTATCTTTTTCTCTAATGCAATGGGCAACAGAAAGAAAAGGGGTTTGATATTTAGGGAATATCCTTCTGGGTTAATTGTTCAGTGGCCCCCACCTTTGTCTATTCTTTTTCTAGTGGTGGATTGCTCTGTCACATCATGACATGGCATTTTATGTACATGAAACATTAACATCCCTTACTATTGCACAATGAGAAGTAAATTAATATATTAATGTTTATTAATTTAAAATTCTGTTTGCTGTGAGCATTAATATTACTTAGCTACTTATTTTCCACTTCATTTGATATACTAATGCAGTTAAAATGAGTAGGATATCTGCTAGTCTGTCAACTAATTCTTAGAAATTCTGTGTGTTTCTTTTCATTGGCCTCTTCTCCTCACTAAGAATTAGAGATGGGAGCACATCAAAACGTTGAGTTGAGATAAGCACCAAATATTGGGTTGTCTGTCTGCAGCTAGTGAAGTCCTCTAATCCTATCCTTCCTTTCACAGATCCACTGCTTGGCTTCTCAGTGTCTCCATGCTCAGTTCCTATAACTTGCACAAGCCCCACAGTCCTGCATCAACTTTGTCATTACCTGTTACTTCTCCCAGATTTATGATCTCCCCCCTCCTGCCCCCAACTTTGATCCCATTGTGAGGCCCAATATAATCGCCAGTTTTTGTGCTGTGCCTCATTACACAATCCCTATTTCATGTTCTCTGGGTCTTAAAGTCATTAGCTCTGTTATATGTTTCTCAGTGGCCAACCACACTACCTGTGAGATTTGAAAGGAAAAAAAGAACAGTCTGGACGTCTCCTAAAGCCTATGATGCGATCACTAATAAGTGATACGATGGTGGAAAACAGCAGAAAGGCCAGGAAACCTATAGAGAGAGGGAAGGACTGTTGATTAGAAGGGTGGGTGTGAGGTGGGCTAAGTTACACATACAGATCCAAATTGTAAAATATATATTGCTAAGATGTGGGCTTTTTTTTTAATGAACCAGTTTGTCCCTACTCTGAATCAATACTAAATTACTTCACCAGTTCGAACACTATGCCAATATATATGCTTTGCACTTCTATATTACTTTATACATGAGAACCAGTATTTCAGACACTAATTAATTTAGTATGACAACAGTCCTGTATGAGAGAGAGTTGTCATTATCCCCATTTTTAGAAATGAGGAAAGAGAAACTGAGTTGTCATCGTGCCTCAGTGGGTCACAGCGGAGAATACCAGATTCAAGACATATTGAGAAATAGGGCAGACACCCCAAACTGGTGGTTATTCTATCATTAGATTAAACCAAGCCAGTAACAAAAGTAAACTTCTGTCTCACCACACTGGTTATCAAGAAGTCAGAGATGTAGTCTCCTTAGGCATTCCAGCCCTTGGACTCTGAGGGGTTACTTGAAAACCAATTTAATCATATCTAGGGGCCTTCTAATCCCAAGAGATCAGTGCTCTCTCCCTCTCTATATATCTATCTATAACTCAGATGCTACCCAATAATCACGCTAATGCCAATCCTTTGGTGACTAAATGTTTATTAATAAAAGAAAGGAAGAAGAGTTAAATGATTAATAGATCATATACATACAATAATTGCCAAGTTCTCATATCAGGGTTGTAGCAGTGAGGGTATAGACTGCTGGCTTGTAAAGTCTCTCTGGTAACTTCCAAAAGATTGGAAAATGCTTAGTTCAATATGCTCCTTTTAGTTGTAAATCCACAGCCTAGAGAAACAGGGCAGGAAAGAGGCCAACTCAGTAGTCTTTTTTATACCTTTTACAATGCACCTGAAAATATACTGGCTCAAACCACAGCTCACAGCTTCTGTTTGTGGAAAGGGCAAGTTAATGATCTGATATGGAGTCCAGGGTCACATGAGCATCACATATCCTTACATGCTTTGATGACTCTCAGAGGCAGCCATTGCCCATATCCATGCTGAGAGGTCCACATGAAGGCTTACCAGGCAGGATGAGTTTCTTCTATGGCCAATTGTTAGAGTGAAGTGTCCTTAATGGGCCATCAAGCTTGATTAGTTCATTCACAATGGGCTGGCTAGACTGGATGTAAACTATCTTGTGGGTGTTACCTAGGAACAAGCACATTTGAGATATGGGTACATAGCCAATATTCATAACTTCAGATACTGTGATGATACATGGATTTAAACAGGATAATCTTATTTAGCAAATCATAACTTCTACAGTGACACCTTATGATATACTTTGTACAAGATTTGTTGCAATTGTATTACAGTGGTAATATCAGTGATACAAGTGGTCATATTTCAAGCAGACAGCATCAACGAGTTACCAAGTGTCATACATTAAATCTGTGACAAAACTGGAATTATAATAATTCACATCTCACATAATAACTAGATCTCCTGGACCACAAAGACAATTTGATTCCTTTCTGATAAGTTGATTCTAGGCATCCTGCTTTCTGTAACTTTTTCTGTAAGTAGGGTTGCACAGAGCTGAAAAACAAGCTCGTTAAGTGTACACACTGGACTTGTAAACTCTGCATGTTCAGAATATATGGACACTTCAGAAAGGTACTGATTAATACAATGTTTGACATAGTTAGCTCACATGGATTTAATTACCATTGTATGCCAATGACTCACAAATCTACCTCTTTCCTCCTGACCCATCTCCCTCTCTCGAGTCCCACACATCTGGCACACCATCTTATATACATGTTCAAGAGGAAAGATCAAGATAGTAAAAATCAATAATTCTTCCCCCTCCCATTCTCCAAGTCCTTTGCATTGCTGTGGATAACATGATCATCCTCCCTATCAATCAGACTTACAGAGTTGGGGGAGTCTTTTGACTTCTCATGACACATGAAGGCTGTGATCAACTTTTATTGTTTCTGCTTATAAACATTTTTTTGACCATCCAATCCTTCTTTTCTTTCCTCTCTGTCAAAACACGCTTCACATCTTGATAATTGTAGGCATGTGTGGCCCTCTCTCACTGTCAACCTCCAAGGGAGGACACACGTCTTTGCTGTCACGCCCCTGTAAGGACAGTCTCAGATAAGGGGGAAGTTAGTCTGGGTGTTCGATCCCTCCAGCAGAGTAGAGCAGGGAGTGGTTCAGGGACCCAAGCCCTCAAGCAGGGCTGGGCACCAGTCTAAAGCCCAACCCTCAGGCAGGGTATAGTCAGGCAGAGTATAGTCTGGGAACCCATGCCCTTAGACAGGGCAGTTACCAACAGGGCCGGTTCCAGGCACCAGCCCACCAAGCTTGTGCTTGGGGCAGCACCTGGAGGGGGGCGGCGCGGCGCTCCGGCCCCCGGGTAGAGCGGGGCCACGGCCGGGCTCGCTGCCCCCCCCCCCGGGCGCCGGGCCCCCCCCCCCCCCCCCCCCCGCGCCCTCCCCCCGGCTGCCGGGGGGAGAGCGGCGAGCCCTGGCTGGGGCTCGCCGCCCTCTCACCGCCCTGCCCCCTGCGCTCTGGCCGCCGGGGGGAGAGCGGAGCCCCGGGCTGGGGCTCGCCACCCTCCTCCCAGGGCTCTGGCCGCCCTTCCCCCCGCGCCGAGCCGGCCCTGGTTACCAAACACAGTCTTGGGTTCCAGCCCTAAGGCAGGGGTAAACGCCCAACACAGTCTAGGGGGCTCTGGTCAGGAGCGAGGCATCCAGGTACAATCTGTTGTCCTGGCTCTGGTGGGAGACAGACAAGCACAGGCTTCTTGGCTTGAAGAGGGGGAGTACTGCCACACCAGGGGTGGAGTGGCAGGGGTAGGGGACGCAGGCCCGCCCAAGTCCACTGCGTCCCAGCCCAGGGCCCTACAGTGGCAGAGTGGTCTGCCACTGGGTCAGCGAGGAATCCCACTGCAACACACTCACCACATTTCGGATACCCCTACAGCCAGACTACAATCACCTATCCCTGGGCTTCTTCCGCCCCTCCCCTCAGGGTGTACCTTAACCCCAGGCTCGTCCTCTGTCTCCTTGGGATATACTGCTAGTGGTAATCCCAACAGCTCTTCAGCATTTGTTGGGTCTGGCAGCTCTGGTAGCTTGGGCAAGTCCTCAGGGTAACTGAAGTCTTTTGCAGCCTCCTGCATCAGCAGAGGGGAGAACACATCCATCTCCTTTGGCAGCTGCCTCCCGACTGAGCTATGGGACCCACCTTTTATACTTCCTGTTCCTGTCCTGTCCCTTCTGCTTCCAGCATGGTGAGTGTGGCCTTCCTGGTTCCACCCACCAGGGGGCATCTGGCCTTCCCTTGCTGACAGTCTCTGAGGGAGGCCATGCCTCTGTGCTACAGTCATCTCCTGCTCGATTAGTGCATCCTCCTCTTTGACGTGCATATTGCTCTTCACCCCTCCATCCAAAGTGCAGCTGCTGAAGTGATCTTTCTTATTAATTTGTCCTCATTACACCCTCTTCTGGTCCTCCCACTGTATCAATTTAAAGGTTCTATGCAACTCCATAGTATCATAGAATATCAGGGTTGGAAGGGACCTCAGGAGGTCATCTAGTCCAACCCCCTGCTCATATGCATAAATCATCCCAGCCAGGGCTTTGTCAAGCCTGACCTTAAAAACCTCTGAGGAAGAAGATTCCACCATCTCCCTAGATAACCCATTCTAGTGCTTCACCTCCCTTCTAGTGAAAAAGTTTTTCCTAATATCCAACCTAAACCTTCCAACTGCAACATGAGACCATTACTCCTTGTTCTGTCATCTGGTAACACTGAGAACAGTCTAGTTCTGGCCTACACCTTAGATCTCATTTCTTATCATGTCTCTCTGCACATAAGAGAGGCCATACAGGGTCAGACTAATGGTCCATCTATCCCGGTATCCTGTCTTCTGCCAGTGGCCAATGCCAGGTGCTTCAGAGGGAATGAACAGAACAGATGTCCAGTCTCCGCTTCTTGCAATCAGAGGCTTGGGACACTCGGAGCATGAGGTTGCATTCCTGCTTATAGCCATAGATGAACCTATCCTCTGTGAAATTATCTAGCTCATTTTTGACTCCCCTTGTAGTTTAGGCCTTCACAATATCCCATGTCAATGAGTTCCACAGGTTGACTGTACATTGTGAGAAGAAGTACTTCCTTTTGTTTGTTTTAACCCCCCTGGTTCTTGTGTTATTTGAAGGAGTAAATAACACTCCCTTATTCACTTTCTCCAGGCCCGTCACAATTTTATAGACCTTTATTATATCCCCTCTTAGTTGTCTCTTTTCCAAGATGAACAGTCCTAGTCTTTTTTATCCCTCTTCATACGGAAGCTGTTCCCTACCCTTAATCATTTTTGTTGCCCTTTATCTGTACCTTTTCCAGTTCAAATATATATATTTTTGAGCTGGGGTGACCATAACTGCACACAGTATTCAAGGTGTGGGTGTACCATGGATTTATATAGTAGCATCATGAGATTTTCTGTTTTATTATCTATCCCCTTCCTAATCGTTCCTAACATTCTGTTAGCCTTTTTGACTTCCGCTGCACATTGAGCATAGGTTTTCAGAGAACTACCCACCGTGACTCCAAAATTTCTTTCTTGAGTAGTAACAGCTAAGTTAGACCCCATCATTTTGGATGTATAGTTGGTATTATGTTTTCCAATGTGCATTACTTTGCTCTGCCAGAGCTGCCTTGTACCCTTCTTCCTGTTCTTTGTGGTTTCTTCAGTGCTACCCGCTATGCATAGAATCACCTCCCAGTCCTCTCTGTTTGGCCCTTTCCCTCTGTATTCTAGTCTCTCCTAAAGACTAACATCTTCCAAACGCAAGCACTAGATTACATTAGTCAAAACCTTCCCCACCATAGCATGCTATAAAATAGAGAGAGTGAGTGCGAAAAGGATCAAGGCATGAGAGAGAAATAACATAATTTCATATAGTCTATCAAGAAGCATGAACAGTGCAAAGAAACTCTATAATCTTCCTATTTTAACCCTAGGCCTGGTTTAGAATTAAAATTTAGAGTAACGGATCCACATTTCTCAGAGATGTGAAAAAAATCATACGCCGGGTGCAGTCGCTGTGTTGACCTACTCCCCAGTATAGGTGTGGCTAGGTCGACTGACAGAAGCATTCTTCTATCTAGCTATTGCCTCTTGGGGAGGTGGATTTCCTTCAGCGATGGGAACCCCCCCCACACACACACTTGTCTCTGTGGAAAGGATCTACACTACAGCAGCATAGCTATGGCACCGTAGCTGTGCAGCTGTATCGCCTGCAGTGTAGACAAGCCCTTAATCTGGTCTCCCTGCCCCTGAATTGTCTTGTGGCTCTCACTTGTGTATCATCTAAAATTAGATCATAAACTCCTTGGGGCAGTGACTGCCTCTTTTATTTGTTTTGCAAAGCACCTAGCACATTGTGTAAATAATCATCGTAATGTAAAAACATATTCATCTTTTTTTAATTTTTCCACAGGGATTATGAATAATGTAAAGCATTATTTCACTCTCCTGATCTTGGAGTCACTATAAAATCTCGTCTGCTAAAAACTGTTTTTCTTATCTTTAAAGACATCTGTAAAGCTCTGTGTGCTATAATAGTTTTCACTTAAATTGGACTAAAATATTTTTATTATTTAATGACAGTTTTTGAAGGCTGAATATTTAACAAATTCTCCACTTCAGAAAGGTACCAGGTAGCCTCTGAAACATTGCTAAGTAAAACAGCTGTTTATCACTTTATCCGCATTATCTATATAAAAAAGGGGGCATTGTCATGAGTCTTGTGTATTCCCCCCCCCCCTTTCTCTTCATAGATTATATTGTTAAGTGTTTTTGGTTTCTTTTGGAAACATCATTCTTTGTTAGAATCTTTTAACAATGAGGATATTCCAAAAGATGAGATAGAATCAGACCCAAATTTCCTATGTACTGCAGCCTTTTGCCCCGAAGATCACAGGGGAAGGTGCTCTCTGCTGCTTCCTAGTGGTGAGACAGAGGAAGTGATAGAATGAGCCAAGGCTTATTTGCATTGTTGACGCCTGCCATGCCAGTGTGAAGGGTCTTGGTTGTTTTGGTTAAAATTCATGTACGATTTGGGTGGAGGGGTAATGAAATCATTACAACTCTACTAGTGCTGGTTAGGGGCACCTACACTTCTATGTTGGCTCTGGCCATTATGCAAGATCCAGGTCTTCAGTTGCTTAACCCATTACAGTGATAACAGCTCTCGGGATTATGCAGGGTGCAAAGGGGAGGTAAAATATTACTACTGCAGAGTGACTTTGCCTTGACACTCCTGCTCCACTTTAGACCCACTTTACCTTATTGCAAGTGACGACACAAGTTGAAGAGAAACAATCAGGCTCAGGATCAGGTGAATATGCAGCAAAAAACAAGCCCAACCCTAAGGCAGCTAGTCTCAGTCAAGTCACTTTGTATAGGAAAACTGTTGTTATGTATTCTAACTGTATATTGTGATATGGTATTGTTTTAAAAATTTGTTCACAATCGTCATTTTGAATTCTGTAAAGTTGTTGTTTGGAAGCCATGTTGGTCTCCCTTCTTGTTGGGCTTTTGGTGCCCTTTTTCTGTAAGGTGAGAAAAGATCAGTCACGTGATCTGGCAATTCTGCCCAGAGACAAGAGAGTATATAAGTTCCTCTCACAGGCTATAGGATGCTGTCCATCATGGTGGCAGCCCATGTCCACGTCGGTCATCGGTCGTCGTGAGCAGTCTCCGAGAGGCAACACATCACTCACCCCTACTTACCTGAGATTGAGGGATTCTGGTCCAGCAGCTGATTTGATTCGTGTTCCTCCTGTGTACATCACCATCACCAGGCACAGTACAAGGTCCGGGTTGTCCATCACACTGGAGCTGAGGCAATCAGTCAGACATGACCCTTCCTCCATGACTGACGTCTCGTCTGTAAAGTATAGATTTCTGGACTGTTAGTCCATAATATCTGTAAGGGCTAGAGGACTTTGGCTTCACGCCCTTGATTTCAAACCACTGAGTGTTTTTCTTTTACCTACCTGTACACAATAAACTGTCTTTTTTGTTCACCTTTAATTTTGTCCCTCTTCTGTTTCACTGAGACCAGAGGTGATGGACCCTAAGTCAGGGATAACCCTAACTTCCATAATTAGCAGGGGTCCTTTAATACCTTCTTTAATTCCCTTTTCCCCTAACAACTTCATCTCCCTTTGTCTCAATTTCCCTATCTGTAAAACAGGGATAATGATGCTTACCTCCTTTGTAAAGGGCTTCACTGAATTTTCAATTGCTCTCTGATTTTTCTTGGTTTCTGCTGAGGGACCAGTAGTCCCAAGGAGCAGAAACACCATCCAGCTAGTGCTCTATTCCAAAAATGTAGTTGCCCGCTAGAACAAATAGCAATTAGTTAAAATTGGCTGTGCTAGAGGCTTATGTTGCTTTGTGCCAGGCATTTCACTCATCTGAAAAATTATACTAGGGATAGTAATTACCTCACAGAGGCATTACGAGGATCACTTAGTAGTTTGTACAATGTTTTGAAAATGTAAAGCATAACATCCTAACTTTTACAGCCATGCCTTCTTTCCCTTTGCTTCCAATACAGAAGAATCTAGTTTTGGACCTCCCTTCCTGCACATCTTACCCTATAGACAGATGCTTTTCTATGGGTTAAAGTGCCTAAGTAATTGAAGAGTCTAAAGTTCCATTGACTTTCACTTAGAAGCTTTTGAGAATTTTATTCTATATTTTTAGAAGTGTGTTTGCCTGTCAAATATCCCTCCTGCCATTGCTTTCACAGGATACCTCTTTTGGACCCAGTTTCACTCCTAATCTTCTACTAAAGATGAAAATCACATAAAACAACAAAGCATCTGAGTAAAATATGTCTTATTGAATTCAGATGGTGGGAAACTAGATAGAAAATAGCAGGTTTTGCTAGTTTGGCCACATACAACTACTCAACCCTGAATACATTATTGGGTGTTCTTTCAGATTATTTGACCTTTTCTTTATGCAGATATTCTTGCAAGAGTATAGTGGCAAATTGACTTTGCCTTGACACTCCTGCTCCATTCTGGGCAGATGACAAAAAATCCATACAATGCCCACTAATGTCAAACTAACACATACTTGTTGCTGCAGGCTTTACTGCGATTCACTGTTCCCTTGGCCTTTTTTTGTGCCCCAAGGTACATGCCTAAGAAATGTACACACTTTATGTGCAGGCCAAATATGAGTCATAGATAGAAATAAACAGGTGGAGGGGAAAATGGCGGGTGAAATGGCCTGCAGCAGTATGTTCATAAGAACAACCTTCTAATGACCTGTATCCGCACCTCTGCTCCCTGTTGAGGTATTGTATGGTTTCAGTTCTTCCCTGGAAATACGGATCAGTCAGTGTTGTAAATGTATTTGTCCGTGTCAAACAGTTCACAGATTCTGGAATTTGTGCGTACCTTGAAAGGTTCCATTATGTCTCATGCCAGAGTTCTCATAGGAGTTTCCTTCACTGTCAGATGCAACACTAACTGCAGTTCAAATATTTTAAATACAAACTTGTTAGCCTTTCATAATAACAAATATTAACTGAACCCAGAATCTCTCTAATTGCCTAAAATTCCTTTCTCTGGAGAAATGTTAACCTTCCCAGGAAATGATGAGCAAATATGATCATAGTGTTCTAGACAATGTGTGCTTACTGTATGCCAGGTAAACTACCATTTGATTCATATTTTGTATTTTTAATATATTATACCATGAGGGAGTTTGCTGGTTTTTTTCCTATTGGCTGCCGGCTTCAAGTCTGTTTAGAAAAAAAGAATTCCTGGTCAGTACTCTGCAACTTGTCTCTTTAGCTTTGTCTGTGTAAATGTAGTTAATTGCTTGTAGGGTTATTAGTATACATTTATGCACACTGAGCAAAGTTTTCTATGTATTGGTTCTGTCATCTAAAATAACCAAATTCCTCAAATCTATTGTAATATTGGTCCATGTTTGGATTATTTGAATTTTTGTAGCTCTGGGTAGAATTGAGGTATTACTGGCAAAAATCACCCTTTTTGGTGCTCTGATAAAAGAGAAGTTGAAAAGAGAAAACTATTTGTGTTTTTTTTTTGTTTGTTTGTTTTTGTTTTTTTTACCTGAATTTTATTATTGACTTGGAAATGGCCCCTTTTCTGCCAAAACTTGTGCTAGGGTAAATTCAATTTTCAAGTGCTTTAGAGGCTCTCTGTGGGGAATCAAGAAAATGGAATATTTTCAAATGGAGGGTGCTCCCAATCTGCCATAGAGATTTCACAAATCTGTGTGCACTTTTAAAATGAGTTATGGTCCATTTTCAAGAGGAAATGGGTCCATTTTTATTGGATGATGGATTTGTATTGAAATGTGGACTTTTGTGATGTTTTTCATTTTTTTTCCATTGTGAAAACAGGAATTTCAGATACATTTTTCAGATAGTGAAATGGGAGTAGGTGGTAGGAAGGCTGTGCCAAATAATGTGAAATGAAGCAGTAAGCATTTTTCTTACAGAAATCAGTGAAATGAACATTTGAACTTCGTACAGCACTAAGACTTCACCAGAGAGATCTTCAGGATCTTATTAGAGGAAATGTCTTTACTAGAGGCTGCTGGAGACTCTTGAAACTTGATTGCATGTGCTAAATCTACTTGTGACTTTACACTATGAATCTTAATTAGTGATCATAGCTTGTTAAAGAAAGTTTCCGTTTCTTTATTAATCTTTTTAATCACCAAAGAGTATAGTGGCAAAGATACCATAAAGATGTTTGAAATAGTATTGCTGTTGTCACTCTTTTTCTTTTAAAATGGTGGAGAATATAATCTGGTTCAATTAGTATCAGTTAAAGATAACCGTCCCTCTCTTCAAGTGGTTGGTTTGTTGCTTAATGTCCTTCTTTTGAGAAGCTTTTCAGAAATACTTCTTTTCACTAAATAAAGAAATGTAACTCTTGAACATATTAGGAAACCCGCTGGAGATTTGTATATTGCCCAACTTTGGTAAGAAGCAAAGTTAGGGTGAGAACTAGCAGGTTAACATGGGGGGGGAGAGGGGGAGGAAATAATAACACCTGATATGTGTCAGCACAAAGTATCTGCTTGTGGAAACAGGCCAGTAAGTATTAATGAACTGAGATTCTTATCTGTGTAGCTCAGATCCTTGAAAACAAGAATGTATAATATTCCCCCTAGTAATTCAGGGAGTTATTGTTGTTTGCAGACATACTCTATGCAAAGTGACTAGTGTAGGAGGGAGAGATGGATTATATGAAACATCTGTCAAAAGATTCAGCAAGTGGGTGACACTTTTGTCTTTGATGTTATCTGTACTGAAGATAGAGGCGCAGCCTTTCAAAGCTAGGTACATGCAGTTGGGCACGTACACTTCTGTGCACTTAATTTGTTATAGAAGTGGATGTAATTCCAGTAATTAAATGTACACAGGATCAGTTAAGCATTTAACTGACCATATGCATGTATAAATGTGACTTCAACATACAGGTGTTTTTTACAAGCAGAAACCAAGTGCATTAATATTTGCCTGTGAAATGCAGCCTTCATGGCTCAAAGGGTGACACTCATCTCAACATGAGTAAAAGTATCAAATTTGAAAAATTTATTTTTAAGTGGCATTCTAAGGATGTCTTTTGGGGGATTTGAACAGCAGCAGGAGGAAGCTGGCTAGCGGTGGAGTTACATGTTGTACATGGTCAAAATTCACTCCTTTCCTTGGGTTTATTAACAAAATTACTGGAAGTAAAACATAAACCCCTCTTTCCCTAGGTCTGGCTCTTCCTTGAAGAGCTTCATTTAAAATCTACCAGCCAAACATTAGATCCCTCTGACTAGTTACTGTTATAGAACCCAACAGGTCTGTAGGTTGCTTATAACCATTTATAACACCTTCCTCCGTCTGCTTTAACCATCTATTCGTATCTGTAACTTGTATGTATAACCCTTCTGCCAGGTGGAGCCGGCAGTAACCAGGGCCGGGTTCAATATCTAGGGGTTTCTTTTCAACAGTACAACACAGAACTGGCTCGATCCCCACCCAGTGACCTGGGAAAATTTTTACACACCACCCCTGAGGCAATACTTCCCCACTCACAAGCAGAGTCTGAGAGTGGAAAAGAAACTTTTAATGAAAGGAGGGAAGTCACCCAAAATTAACCAGGGAAAATGCCACAAGCAGGATTCATAATAATAAAACTGTGATCAGGACACCCACCCCAGAGTGCATGGGGCAGTGCCTTCTGCTTCATATTCTTGAGTTGTACAACCAAAGGGCCTTTTCTGTGCCCCTCTCTGCTCCCTCACCATACCCCACTCACAGTGGTTGTCCTTGGTCAGTGAGGACCCAGGGTTTAGAGGTGCATCTCTGTGAGTTCACCTCCCACCTACGGAAGAAGGCACCTTGCTTGCTCTGCCATCTAAGCACTTACTCTGGCTGGCCGCCCCACCAGCCGTGATTCCTCTCTGATGGTCAACCCGCCAGCCACGGTTCCTTTTCACTGGCTGCCCCACCAGCTGCTCATTCTGCTCGCCGCCTCGCCAGACGCTGGTTGCCTTGCCACCCACTTGTTCTGCTCAGTGCTTCGCCAGTTGCTCATTTGCTGGTTGACTGTCAGTCACCTTCTGCTGCCACCTGCCTCTCTGCTGTGAACTCTACACATCAGTCTCTTAGTGATTTTCAGCTCTTTGCAGGCTGAGCAGGAACACTGCCCCACCACAAGTGATTTCAGCTCTCATTTGAGCACTTTAACATAACAAAAGGCTCCTAATGAAGCCTATCTAGCTCTATCTTTGAACAGTGGGGAAGAACAGGTTAAACCAGATTGTGGATCCTATCTCCACCTCTCTTATCTTCACAGGGGTCTGGCATTTGAGCCCCTGGCTTAGTGAGTTCCATTCATCTGAGGGTGACCCCTCAATTGGGACAAGCTCAGCACAGTTTTGCTCCCCTTTAGGCATACAATGAAGATAACAAGATTGATACATTTCACTACCCCTGCATTCAATACTAAAGTGATTTGTAACCCAACACCAGTCAAAGCTGATCACTTGAAGTTGCACAACTCCTGTCTGCTAGATACCTATGGAGAGTAGGTATGTTCATGAAAATACAATTTTCTCCTGAAGTCTCTCCCCTCTCAAACTAGAGCTGTCAGGGGAGAGTTCATTCAGACCCTGTTTACATGTGTAACATCTGTTAATCATTTATTAACTTTTTATAAACTGGTTATAAATGTACTCAATATAATCAGTGGATGAAGGTGTAGAAGGGTGATTTGGTTTCATGAAAGATTTCGATATTTTGAAATTTATTTTCATTGTGATTTGAAAATAACCAAAAAAATTCGAAATTATCTGTGAAAGGGAATGGAGAGACCTGGCTCGAGGGCAGTTTGCCTGGCAGGTTGTCCTGGTCCTGAGGTTCCCAATTCTGATAAAACCTGTTTGGCAGGGTGACCCAAATCTTGATTCCAAGGCAGGCTGCCGGGTAGCTATGGTTCCTGGAAGCCCTGAGTTCCCTGACTCCGAGGCAGTTTACTTGGAGGGTTGCCACAAAGCAGGGGACCCTGGGTGCCCAGGCTGCCAAGAAGCTATGAGCTTTGTACTGCCCAGCACCCTCCTGGACAATATAAGCTCATATAAAGTCCATCATTTATTACTAGAAAATGATATGAGCAAACGTATCCCAAATGGATTTTGCCAAGCACTTCAGTCCAAACACACTGGTTTACAATAAACAACAAAACACATTTATTAACTACAGAAAGATAGATTTTAAGTGATTACAAGTAATGTGGCAGATAAGTCAGAATTGGTTACAAAGAAATAAAAGGTAAAATGCAGCGAACACCTAACTTAACATGCTAAGTGAATACAAAGCAAAGGTCTCTCTCACCACTTGTTCCAGCAGTCTTACTGCTGAACCTCTTTCAGCAGGATATCTCCCCCTCCCCCCAAGTCCAATGCTGCTTCCTTTGTTGTTTGGGTATTGATGCTGCTGTGAGTAGAGAGCAAGGGAGAGATTATTTGGGGCATCTGCCTTCTCTTGTTATAGCCCTTTCTCTTGTGCAAGAATCACATCCAGCTGATATTCAGGAGACAGAAAGTCAGTGTAGCCATGGACCTTAAACTGCTTCTTTGTCAAAATGTAGATCTTTTGTCCACCCCCTCACTTCTACAGAAGAGTGGTCACTTAATCAGGTGATGGCCCCTTTGATCCTCTTGACACCTGGCTGAGGCATTGGCTAATCTTTTGTCTCCAGGAATCTTGTGTGTGACTTTCCTCCAGAATATGTTGGAACATGCCTGGGTAATATTATACAGTGGAATCTTCTATCTTTACATACAATGTTACCCCACACATTTTACCAGGACAGTAATGTTCAGTAAACCCGGAGTTTTCAAATGATACCTTACACAATATGCTTTGTACAAAATTAACATGGTCTCGTAAGAGGGGTGAACATAAGGGTGCAGATAGTCACACAGATGGAACTATTTTAAGTTTTGCACTTGCTAACTGATCTAGATGATTATCTTAATCACATATAACATAGGTTTTTTTGTGAGTGGGGCGATGAATTCCAAACTTCCATGCTTGGGAGCATTAATTCTTATCCTTTTCCACATAGCCTCCATTTTCAAAATGGCTACTTTGAGGAAGTAAAATGTATTTCTTGTCTGCTTCTGGATGCCTAGTATTTACAGCAGTTTTAGATGGTTTTTTTTTTTTTTTTTTTTTGCTCTTCTGCTACTTTATTTTCCATATTACACTATCTAATAACATTGTGACCAATGAGACTTGACAACATAGCTTAATCCACCCATGGAATAATAGCCTTTCTGGGAAAGAGAATCCAAGATATAAACAATAACGCCTGCATATTGACAAGGTCAGTTTTGTTTCCTGCATAGTGGAGTATATTTTAATTTTATGGTCAGGCTTTTCTCAGGTAGATTCAGTTACCCCTTGGGGCAGCATATTTGGTGACTTTTTTTGTTACTTTAGTCCTCCTATATTTGACAGTTTTCTTTACAATGTATACTTGTATTTGGATGAGGTAGTTTGGATCTGGAGTGGTGCTTGTCATTATGTAAGTACTAGGTATAACTCTTTTTCTCTTTCCTATTCTTTCACTTCCACTACCCCATTAGTCTGCAAGATGATTATCTTCTCATGTCTACAGTAAAGTGAGAGCCCTTACTCCTACTTCCTTCCCCTAGTACTGTCATTATCTGTCTTGTGTTAGAAATAAATTCAACTGGAACGAGGCAGCTAGCCAGGTTGCACACTACAGTATTAGTGCACTAGCCTTTCACCTCACAGACACAATATGAAATACAGGTTACAATTAAAAATAACTTTGCTCTCAGCCTAGTCCCATTTGTGCCCAAAATGAAAACCACTGCAGAGTTTGACACAGTTGTCAGTCTCTGCTCAGTAGTGCCATATGAGTAAAATAACAAAGGTGTTGTTGCAGGTCAGAAATGAAGCGTATTAGCAGAGCTTTCACTGTAACTGTTTCAGGCCAGTGCTATAACATCTTTCATATTTGTGAACTCTAAATTCACTGTCTAATTTAAAGTGCAATTGGAATTAGATAACTTCAAGTACCACAATGTTCATTGTGTCTACATGGAAAACCTGAAAGCCCTTTTAGTTCTTACTTTTTTTTTGTTTTTTGTTTTGTTTTGTTTTACAGCAGGTATTTTTACTTTGAGGAACAGAAAAAGAGTGAAAAGTAGAAAATTTACTTTCTTCTCACTACAATAACTAAATGTCTTGGGTATTTGTTTTTTAAGGAGTGTTCAGAATGTTGGTGTGGTGATTTAAAGACTCAGTCTATCCAAAGTATGAATTTTGGTCTACTATAAAGTTGTTCTTATTCCACAGTCAACTTTAGGCACAGTCAACCTGTGGACCTCATTGCCAGGGGATGTTGTGAAGACCAAAAGTAACTGGGTTCAAAAAGTAATTAGAAAAGTTCATAGTCCATCAATAGCTATTAGCCAGCATGTTCAGGGATGCAATCCCATGCTGTGGCATCCCTAAACATCTGACTGCTAGAAGCTGGGAATGGATGACAGGGAGAGGATCACTTGATAAAGTGTCCTCTTCATTCTCTCTGAAGCTGCTGGTGCCAGCCATTGTCAGAAGTCAGGATACTGAGGTAGATGGACTATTGGTCTGACCTAGTACTGCCATTCTTATGTTCCAGAATACAGCTATGTCTGTGGATATCCACCGTTGTTGATGATCCCATAAGCACAACTCTCTCCCAGACTAGATACAATGGAGAAGAGTAAACCTTAATGACTGTACTCTGACCTGTCATAGGTATGCTAAGCCACTTCCTCCAACTTGTTTGTAGTGGGCTTGGGGTTTGGAGAGTGGAAAATTACTGAGAGTAAGACAAAGGAACCAAGTGTTGGGTGGTGGAACATATAAACTTGAAGGAGTTACAGAGCCACACAGTAAACTTTGGGAAGGAGAGAGGGAAAGAGACGGACATGCTTGGGTAGAAGGGGGTGGGGGAAGGGTCTGATTTGACTTCTGATCAACCCAAGATCAAAGCATGCTGACTGCATGTGTGAGAGAGAGGCTCCATGATTGAAAGGACAAGCCATGTTCCATGTAACTCGATATGTGCCCTGTAACTCACTAGCTGCAATTTTGAGCATTAGGTGAAAGAACTTGTAGGACTTGTGAGGCTGCAACTTGCACTGGTAAGTACTTTTGCCTTTTGAGATTTATTCTTTTTAATCATAGTTGTTGTGAGCAGGTGTATAGAACTGTAGCTTGCAACAGTGCCCTGGGAAAATGTGTTCTGTATAAAGAATAGGTTTGGGCAGATAAAGTGCATTCATAGATGTTAATAGTTTATAACTATAATAAGCACAAACCCAGCAATGGTAGAACCATTTTTCAATCTCACAAAGGAATTTAGGATTTTTTTCTTGTTTTATGCTTATTTAATAACTAGCTTGTGACGTGGGGACTACCTGTCTTTTGCCAAATGCACCTTCTTAAACTTAGGACTAGTTAGCATGGTTCCAGTCTTGAACCACTAGCTACTATGTCTCCCTGCTTAACTTTCTTATCTACCCATACTTCCACCATATATGTGGATCAGAAAGTGATAACAAAGCCAGGGTCCTATTAAGTATATGCTTGATATGTAATAGTTAGCTTCTCTTTTGAAAATGTAACTTCACCAATTTAAGCCACTGTTGTAATAATTGCTGAATCATGCCAGTGTGTTCAGCTTGCTCAAAAACAGCATTGGTTGATTGCTTAAAATAGAATAGGCTTTATTACTTCATTTACTGAAATGATCCAAAGTAAAACCATGTAATTTCAGAATTGTTCAACCAGCTATACATTAAAAGGTCCATTTCTGAATGACCCTCAGTGTATAGCATTATCAATTCATCACACTTAATTTTACTCCTCATTTGATTGTAAGCATAGTTTACAGTTATATGAATCTATGAGCCAATTTTCACTGAAAAGAAGACAGCTGGTTTACTAGTTACAATTTTGTAATTTTTATCCACTATACATTTGTATCTTTCCTTCCTCTAGCACACTATGGCAAGTCCTAGCTACTCAAGTGACTTACCAGAGTGTGTGCATTTTCTCCATTCTTTTTAGCCACTGACCACAAAAAAAGAAAAAAAATGGCCTCATTAGAAACAAGCAGAGAAATTCCAACTCAAATAAATCAGCATTTAGAGGTGTTGAAACACACACATGCTGACATCATTCTCTTCTCAAGTTCAGACATATGTGTTAGGGATGTCCTGTATATGGATATCTTTAACAATGTCAAGAACCATCTCAGTCTGCTTTCCAGCTTCTTATGCCAATGGGCCAACTAAGCCTTATGTCAGTGGGTCTTCATTGTGCCTTTTAAGTCCTCCAACCTAAACTCAGAGTAATTGAAATGAAGTTAAGGACCTATTTCTGGATTTACACCAATGAATTTGGACATTTTCTGAAGTTTTGGGATGAAGATTACTGTGTAAGTAATTTTTTAAAATTATATTGGCTGCATTATTTTGCACGAAGTCAGTGATTCTATTTGAAAGCAAAGTGTTGTAGCACTTTAGCCTTGATGATGAAGGCTGTGTTTGGTTAACTAAAATACTAGAATTTGTCCTTCTAATAATAATAATAAATAATAAATTATTATTATTATAATAATGTATGCGGGAGCAGCTAGGAGCCTCAGTCACAGACCAGGACCCCATTGTGTGATGTGCTGTACAAACAAGATAGATTGTAAGCTCCATGGAGCAGAGACTAAGTATAAGGCAACAGGTGGATACAGACAGATGTTGGAGCATAATGATACAATATTGTTTGGCATGGTAGGCAGTGGTCCGCATAGCTCACCAGCTATTTAAACATTGTCAAGTTTTTTTGTAGGCATCATAGCAAAGGAGAGTTTTCAGGATTTGAAGGAGGACAAGGAGGAACTTTGCAGATGTTTAAGGAAGGTCTTCCCAAGCATGAGAGAGCCCAGAGTTGCCTGTTTGAAAGTTTAACAAGTGAGCAATGGAGTGTGATGAGAGCTGATCAGAGTTGCGAGTCAACATCTTGATAACATAGAGATTGTAGGTGTCATAGGGATAGACCAGGAAGGGCATTGAAAGTGATGCTTATGTTTGATATGAGAGAGAAGGGGGAGCAAGTGTAGGATGCAAAGGGAGTGGTGACATGGTTAAAGTGACAAGCTAGGAAAAAGATCTTTGCAGAAGCATTCTGATGGGATATTTGTGTGGCAAAATTGCATTTGTGAAGGCTGGAGAAGAGAATGTCACAGTAATCAAGACATAAGATGATGAGGGTCTGGATGAGAATTTTAGCTGTGTGGATGGATAGGAAAGACCATATCTTGGAGATGTTGTGCAGAAACAATCTGCAAGTCTTAGACAGCATTTGGGAGTCAGGATCTAGAGAGAGAACCCTAGTAGAAGATGAAGATCAAGTTATGGGCCTGAGTGACAAACAGGGTTCTTTATTGTCTGCAGTGATTGAGAAAGGAGTGAGTGGAGAGGGCTTATGATGGGGAAGACTGAGTGCTGTTTAGCCATGTTGAGCTTGAGCTGATGGCCAGACATCCATGAGGAGATGTCAGAGAGACAGGCTGAGATTTTTAATTTGGACAGAAGGAGCTAGGTCCAGAGTAGAGAGGTAGACATGTGAATTGTCAGCAAAGAGACGATTGTTGAATGTTTTTGCAGATGAGATTACCCAGAGACAAGATGTGGAGGGAGAAGAGGACCAAGGACAGAGCCCTGTGTTACCCCCATAGAAAGTTAGAAGGGGGATGAGTCAGATCCTTGAATGACATGCCGAAGGAGTGATGAGAGAGGGAGGAGGAGAACCAGGAGAGGACTGAGTTATGGAAGCCAAGAGAGGACAAAATAGCAAGAAGAATAGCGTGGTTGACTATCAAAGGTGTCTCATAGGTTGAGGAGGATGAGGATTGGTACTGATTTGGAGCTTTGGTGAGGAGGAGGTGATTAGAGGCTTTGGCAAGAGTTGTGTCAATGGAATGCAAGGGAAAGAAGGCAGAATGGGGAGGGTGTAGGATGGAATCGGAAAAGAAGAACTTTAGAGAGGAAATATAGTACATTTAATAGACTTAGAGATGATAGTGAGCAGGGAGATGGGGCAGTAGTTGAAAAGGCACATGGAATTGTATGTGTGTTTTAAAGATGGGAGAGGCTAAAGCTTGCTTGTAAATCTCAAATCAACCCAATATACCTCAATCTGTACTGGCTCCACATTAAACACAGTTCAGGTCAAGATCCTGATTTGAAAAGCCCTGAGTGGAACTGGGCTTAGCTATCTGTGGAGCAGTGGTTCTCAACCTATTTATCAATGTGGGCTACATATGCATCTCACAATATGTTACCTGGGCCACAGGTTGAGAACCACAGCCTGCCCCCTCCTAAATCCCCCTCAGATATCTATGCCCTGCATCTCCTGCCCAGAAACCCCTCCATAGAGTGAGGCCAGGAGCGGAGCTCTGTGCAGGGGACTGGGTGGCAGGGACCCCA
Organism: Trachemys scripta elegans; assembly: GCF_013100865.1. Lineage (NCBI taxonomy): Eukaryota > Metazoa > Chordata > Testudines > Emydidae > Trachemys > Trachemys scripta. The sequence goes on along the minus strand of NC_048303.1, from coordinate 54,428,045 downwards.
GGCCCTACTGTGCAGGGCCAGGCGGCAGCCCCAAACCTGGACCTGGCTGACTGGGACCAGGTGGCAGGGCAGTTGGGTGACAGACCAGACCCCAACCCTGGAGGGCCAGCCAGCAGCCCCGATGCCGACCCTGGACCTCAACCTCAGCTAAGTGCTAAAGGCCAGTTGGCCCACGCGGCGGGATCCAGGTTCCCAGCAGCCACAGATACCTGCTGCGCAGGGCTTGCTGGAGCCCCGGAGCTGCCCCCCCCCATGGGGCCAGCTGGCAACCCCGAACCCACCGCACAGGGCAGCCCAGAGCCTGCTGCACTGGGTGGCTCGGACCCCACCACACCGGGTGGCTGGGAACCTGTAACCCATCCTGTGGGCCTAGCAGCCTTTATCACACAGCTGGGCCACAGCTGTGTGCTAATTGGGCCGCATGCAACCCGCAGGTTGAGAACTGCTGCTGTAGAGTCTGTCTCCCTCCACAACAACAGCCTCCTATCATGATGTTCTACTGGAACAATGAAACCATTGTTGACCAACAGAGAGAGATTCATGTCCACAGAAGACAAAACCTTCACATGAGTCAGACTAGCACTATGGAACTCACTGCCAGATGAAATAAGAATCTACTAACTTTGCCGCATTCAGTGCCAAATGCAAAATGAACCTTTTCACTGAAACATTCCTAAATAATATACCTTGCTTAATTCAAAATTTTCATACCTTTCATATTAATTTTCATAATAATTTTTAAAAATAATTCTGTCCCACATCTTGTCAATGGGGAAGGAAGAGATAGTTGTAATTGTTGTTGTTGTTTGTGATGAGCAACAATATAAGAATCTAGATAGTTGGGTAGATGTTGCCTGGAGTTTCCTTGTTATAGAGATTTACTACTTTGTGGAGCAAAACTACATCAGAAGCCTGAGAGAGCTAAAAGATTTGCCAGGTGTAAAAAATAGAATCCAGAAAGAAGCTGGCAGAGCTGCTTGGTTTCATCACCATTTTTGCTATTTCTCAAAGGGAGGGTGGAAGCTAGGGTTGATGGACGTCTTCTGTGGGAGAAGGCCTCAGGGTGTGAGTGGGAAGCCATCATGTACAGTTAGGGCCTGGGAAGGGCAGAGAAATGAGTTATGTGCATTGAAAACCTATTAAGAAAAACATTTTATTCTCAGGGATCTATGACTGTTCACACTTGATCTTTATTAGTGTCTACCAATTTACCCTTTTTCAATAGGAAAACGGGATCAAATGTATGAATGGCTGGAGTGAGGATGTTGATTTGTTTCTAATATAAGGTAGACAACTCACAGAAATTTGGGGTTATTTATTGCAATAATTACCTTCTGCTAGGCTGTTTAAAACTGATCTTAAATAAATTTCTTTAATGTTTAACTTCTGTCCTAAAAAAGCATGTAGTGCTATATCTATGTATAGATACTGTGGCTACTAGAAAGATAAGCAGATTGGCAGGTGTGGTATTATATAGCACCACATTTAAAGTAGGCAGTTATAGTATTAGTATTAGTACTTTCAAAAATTGCATGCCTTTTTAAAATAAAATGGATTATACTATTACTTGTCCTTCTTTAGCAGATGTATTTAATGTTTTAGTTATGAAATATTTGATGGGAAAACTCACTGGGGAGATTCTTTGCACTTGAAATCAAGTTCACTTGGAAGGTGGAGAAGGAATTTTAATAATTGCAGCAAAGGTAATTTGATACATTCTTAGCAATAAGTATGCCTATGACAGCACGCTTGCTGCCACAAATCAGACTAAGGGTTCTATTCATGAATGAGTCATGTCCCGTTTTTATGTAGTGTAAGTTTAATAGAAATATCAGGTAGTGTGTCTTTTCTATGTAACATGCAAGAACATAGCTCTCTATCTTCCACAGCTTAAATGTATGACAATACCTTTTGTTTTTATGTATGAGAGACTGAAGGTGAGGTTATGCATAAATAAGCAAAATGGAAGCTTGAAATGATATGTGAATCTTTTCCGGAATGTGCATGAAGTTATTACCTCAGTTTTAAGATGTTCAGTTTCTAGAGTCAGTTTATCTTTATATCTTAGAAGAAAACCTACAACCAAGAGGGCAGCCCATCTACAGGGGCTGGACAAGATGTAGAGGCAAGGGAACCCCTTACATCTCCAGATGAGGGTCCCTTTTCTCTATCTCCCATTCTGATTTTTCTTTCAATCCCTTAATCTTTTTCTTTTCCCTTTTTTCATTCCCTGCCCCACCTTTGGCCATACATGGTGTGTGAAATATATTCGTACTTAAGAACATATAATATGCAATATATGTTATATTCACTACCAGGTGAAACTATATCTTAACTTGAATTTTAGGTTGAACAGAGACCAGGACAGAGATAAGATTCCATGGGTGCCGTTAACTGACCACTTCCAAATGTGACTTCAGAGTTCCCAGTATTCCAAAGTTTAGATATCCCCTCCTCCCCCCTTAACTGATATGTCCTTTAAAGCCATATTCCAAAGAGGTTGCTCATATGCCTATTGAACTTTAATTCTAGTTCAATACATTGCTTTTAGCTGGGAATTTGTGTAGATTTTTTATAATATGTAATAATTGCTCTATGGCATGAACCTTGGGGACCTTGAAAGCTTGAAATAGATGGATCCCATTGCTTCTCAGACAACTTCTGACCTCCACATGTAGCTTCTTTTCTCCCCTTTTCAAAATTGGGCCTTTTATCCTCCATGGTGCTTTTCTCTCCTGTTCCTTCTAGAGCGGATCCACCTGCCCCAATGTGGTTCTCTGTTTTCCACTCTCATCTGGGACATGAATATTTTATAAAGCCCATATTGCTTCATGTGTATTTTCATTGTGCAATGCCCACTTTGTAAAATTTCTCTATGTGCTGTATATGTAACAGGGTGGCATGCCCCTTGAAGGGCTTCAGGCCAGCCAACCCTATTTACTAATCAGCACCAGTTGAGAAGGGGGTAGCTGTTCCTTATAAAGAGAGGTTGGGTGTCTGTAGAGAGAAGTCACAGGAAGGGGTAGTCCCTGGAGCAGGGAAAAGACTCCAGAAAGGAAGGCCTGGTGAGTGGCCCTGTGGTCATTGCCCTGTACCAGGGGCATGTTGAGAAGGAACCCTGGAAGGATGTAAGACTTTTATTAAAACCAGGGTGGGTGGACATTGTATGTTACTGTTTCATTTGAAGGTAGATTGAGGACCGATGAAGAGCCTAGAGTCACAGAAGGCAGTTGAGCCAGAACATTTTGTGTTATATTACTGAACTTTATTTGGGGATTTTATGTGTCCATATTCATAAATTACTCTGCGTGTTATTAGCATAAGAACAGGTTTCAGAATAGTAGCCACGTTAGTCTGTATCCGCAAAAAGAACAGGAGTACTTGTGGCACCTTAGAGACTAACAAATTTATTTGAGCATAAGCTTTCGTGGGCTACAGCCCACTTCTTCGGATGCATAGAATGGAACACACGGGTACCCATAGCAGTGCTGCTGACTTGAAGGTATATATTGTCCCCAAATTTGAAAAAGTTGTGGGTGAGGACAAAATCACAAAGTTCAACCACCAGGTTTGCCGTGATATTATCGGGGATACTGTTCCTGATGGCTTGTAGTCCATCTTTGTGTGCAATATTGGTTTAGAGGGCTTCCACATCCATAGTGGCCAGGATGGTGTTTTCTGGAAGATCACCGATGGATTGTAGTTTCCTCAGGAAGTCAGTGGTGTCTTCAAAGATAGCTGGGTGTGCTCATAGCGTAGGGCCTGAGGAGAGAGTCTACATAGACAGACAATCCAGCTGTTAGGGTGCCAATGCCATCAGGGGCTCATTCACCTGCACATCTACCAACGTGATATATGCCATCATGTGCCAGCAATGCCCCTCTGCCATACACATTGGCCAAACCAGACAGTCTCTATGCAAAAGAATAAATGGACACAAATCTGACATCAGGAATCATAACATTCAAAAACCAGTGGGAGAACACTTCAACCTCTCTAACCCCACACTGACAGACTTGAAGGTGGCAATTTTGCAACAAAAAAACTTCAAAAACAGACTCCAAAGAGAGACTGCTGAACTTGAATTAATATGCAAATTAGATACAATTAACTTATGTCTAAACAGAGACTGGGAATGGTTGGGTCATTACACTAATTGAATCTATTTCCCCATGTTAAGTATCCTCACCCTTCTATGGGTCATCTTGATTATCACTTCAAAGGTTTTTTTTCTCCTGCTGATGATAGCTCATCTCAATTGACTGGCCTCTTACAGTTGGTATGGCTACTTCCACCTTTTCGTGTTCTCTGTATGTATAAATATCTTCTTTCTGTGTGTTCCATTCTAGGCATCCAAAGAAGTGGGCTGTAGCCCACGAAAGCTTATGCTCAAATAAATTTGTTAGTCTCTAAGGTGCCACAAGTACTCCTGTTCTATTAGCATAAGAGTGTTAGAAAAATATGCTTGAGGAGCATGGAGGAAACCAAAGGCTGGGCAGCACCAGGGCCACCTCACACTGTGTGTGTGTGTGTGTGTGTGTGTGTGTGTGTGTGTGTGTGTGTGTGTGATTTCTGAGATGGTGACCCTATGATGGTATACTTGGTTATGTTTATGTACATTCAGAATCAAAATACCAATATCCTTACCAGTGTCAGAATAAATCCAGTTTATAGTTCCTAACCTTGTTTTAGAACTATGACAAGCCATGTCCATTTCTAAAACCCTGCATAAATATGAAGGGCTATTTTGCTGACTTCTGCAGGCAACCAGGCCAGGTGAGTCTCATTAGTTCCAACTTAGGAGGATAAAAGGTAGTGTGTCCAAGGCACGAGAGGGCCTATGGGCTGAGACAAAAAATGTTGAAAAGAAAAAACCCTAGAAACAGCCTCTCAGCAAGAAGCTCAGACTATGATTTATATTTGTTAAGAATAATGGACTCTCTAGGAAGGGGGAGGAGTTTTGGATGCTAACCCAACGTGTGAGTGCTTTGTTGCAAGTGAGATAGGGATTCTACCTACTGATAATCCCTATATCTCCAAACATCTTGTATGATTAGCATCATATTATTTTGAAAAATTCAAAGCTCTGACATGTAACTTTTCAAGTGGAATCATTTTGGTTTTAGCAAAGTTGGGAGAGTGTGGGCATCAAAATCTGACTGAAAAATGTAACTACGTAGTCACAAACAGTTTTCCATATTATAATACATTATGTGTGCCAAACCGCTCTGAACTGAGTGTTTGGTATTCTGGAGAATTGAGTTATGTCTTTTAAGAAGGAAATTGGGGACACCACACCTGATCTGATAACATTGTGCATGCTGGAAATGGGCTACCAGAGCTATCAATAAGCAGCTTTCCTTAACTAGATCTTAAAAACAACTTGTAATACGGGAGACCACTTGACAAGCAGCCCATGATCTTGGAGAAAATGGCAAAAGAGTTATGGCTGTTTGTCACATCTTGTACATTATGTATTATAAGCCTGCACTCTTTTTTCTGCGTATGTGTATATTTCTGTGTATGTGTATATTTCTAAAATATTAGTGTGCCCGATCTTTGGCTAATTGTCACATCTCTATTTATTCCAATGACGCTGTAACTGTTTATACCAGCTGAGGATCTGCCCTATTATGATTTGGTTTAAAGCCCTCCCTCAAAAAGGGGGGGCATATTCACATAAGGGCAAATCGAGCTGCTGCTGTGGAATCCTTTTTTGCGTCTCTCTGTGTAATTATATATAAATAGACATCTTGAAACAAAATCACCTTTATTTCAAAACAGCTCAACAGACTTTAGGGGAATTTCACACAGCTCTATGGCTGAGTCTGTGCAGCAAGAGTCTGTTGACAGAGAATTTTACTGTAGTTATAATCCCCCCTGAAAAACTTGTCAATTAGCAGCAAAGCATTATCTTTTCTTGTTTAAATGTGATGTCCATCTTATATTGCTGCATTTTGCACAGATATGCTAGTAAGGTTTTTTTATACATTGTACTTTTACTACATGACACATACATATGTTCTTCTTGATACTAAATTTGTGGTGAAAAGCCACTGAATTGTTATGTGCGTGTTCATAGTGCATTTTTATGTGCATTGATTAATTTTACATTCTTTATACCATAAATCAAGGTAATAAGGAGAATTTCCAAATGTGCCACTGCAAATATATCTTTCCTATTGCCTTTGTTCTATTTATAACCTTGCTTTTTTTGTACATAAAGTGTTCTTATATACTGTAGAGTAGCTGATGTATAGTAATGGGTGTAGAGCTGTAAAAGTCTCTCTTGGCACTCTTAACATGGTCAGATTATTATTGTGTTCTCCAATTCAGCTAGATGTGTTCAAGGATCTTCTCTGGTCTGAAAGGTCAGCTGCTTTTAGTTGTGCACTGGTGGAATACTAATACTGTCCTTATTCAAATTACCTGCTACAGTACTTATTAAATTGATGGCCTGGTGCTCTAATTTAATACTGTCGTCGTTCAGAGGCAGGTCACAGCTGCAATCTGCGCTGAATTAGGTGGTGCTGAGGCAAAGTTCAAGAAGAAACCATGGTTTTGGGCTGCATTGTCCCACTAAATTAGCAGTCAGATGCAGTGTATAATTAATTAGCACAAACCAGGGAAAGCTTGTCATTTAATAAGCCTTTTTTATTTCCACATTACACAAACAGTGGGAATTGATCCATTAAGTGCCTAGCTATTAATGCTGTTTTATGTATGTCTGGTTGTTAAATTGAGATGTCTAGTTACATACATTCAGTGTTTAAGAGCTCCTCACAGATTGTTCAGTGTTTGCTGAGATTTTAAGTCATGTTCCACAAATCAATAATGGCTTCATTAATGAATTTGAACATTGCTGGAACAGATAAATGGATCTAACCTGCTAAAGGTTTAGCCTGGCTAAAAAAATGGTGTCTGATGTATTTCAATATGTTGCAATAACCTAGGAAGTATGGCTTTTATTTTGTCCTAAATATTAAATATTGTGTTTACATTGTGTCACTTGTACTTACATTACATCTTTCTTTTTTCATATAATCCTTTTACATAATTGCCTAAGGCATTGTATAATTTTATCTCTTCAGTGTACTACTTGGTATTAAATGTGCCGAACAATACATTTCAGCAACACATTTCAAGATGTCTGCAAGAGCACAGAGCACACACATTTCGTGGCATTCTCACGAAAAAGTCAGAGTATTATTTGAACCAGATGAATGCATTAGAAATGGTGTATATATCTTTAAAATTCTTATACATGATTATATATCATTATGATCTTGTAAATTAGACTTATTAGTATTATGTTTATAAGAGGCTCAATGATTAAGTGTTCATTTTGTGCTAACCACTATTCAGTGAGAAGAAATTATAGATTAATACCATTCTTCTCTCTCCCCCGCCCCACTTACTTACCAACTATATTTCTAAACTGGAAATCATTGAGTGAAGTACTTAATATTAGATCAGTAATCCAACATAAACTTATTAGCACTCCACATGTTGCACAGGCAACATATTTCTAGAAGAAATTATGGATCAGCAAGATGAGTCCTTAGAATAATTACCAAATAATTTTATTTTAAATATTAAGATTTCTTCTTGGGTATTTTCATAATGCATAACCACATTCATATACTGCATCTCAATTCAAAGTAGATGCATAAGAAATCTGCTGAAAACTCTAGCAACACTTTAAGTGTTTCTTTCAAACCCTTAGAATTCTGCAAAATATTAACAACCACTTGACTGTTCTGCAGGCATCTTTGCTGGAAATGCAAATAAGGACACATGATGTCTTGGAGTACGAGGGATCTGTATATAGCTAGGATGGCTTATGCAAAATAAATGGCTTGAACTAAATCTGAATCAAAGGCTAAAGGCAAGGAACAATCTCTACCTGCATCCTCCTAACTCCAGTCACCTTCCCTCCAACAGGTACATATCCTCTCTTCTACAACTTCTATCCGGGACACTCATACATCACTCATCTGTGACTGGGTCCTACTCTCTTTATATGCTCTCTCCTGCCCATCTTTGTTGATTCCACAACTGATCCAACAGACTCTCTGGTCTCTGTTTTGTCTTTTATTTTTGTTTTTTCCCCCCATTTAAATTTCACATCTTGGGCTTGTCTGTCAGCTATAGCTCATTTTGCATTAAATCCATTCTTGGGTGCAAATAATATGAGAAGAGCAGAGTGGATAATACCTGATCTAAGGAGCTAGTCCTGCCCTCCCGCCCCCCAGGGATAGGGACTAAATTCTGATGCACCTGCCATGTGATCAGTGAAGTTAAATGTGTGAGTTCTTGGGAGAGGAAATCAGTGCAAGAAGGCTGTTCAGTGGTAGACACCTGGGTTGGAGGGTGACCGTAAAGTCGCCTCTAAATATTTTGGTAGATAGAGATCACAGGTCTGTTGGAAAGAGGGTGAGGCAGAATGGCCAGAGTGAGACACAATGAAGAAAGGATATTTATCTGAACTTAAACTTGTTTTATGTTAATGCATCACTAATTCTGGCCTATTTAATCTAAATAGGGGGTCATTTGGTAGCAGAGGAATTTTACTGTATCAGTGTAGTTAGGATGTTTTTAAATTCTGCATTGTATTTTAGGCTAGGAAAATTTAAACTAATGTTTCATTAAGTTTGAGTGACTGGAACTGGGTACTACTGCATTGGACAAATTAGCATGCTGTATATTGTAGGGATGGATGAATGAAATAATGTAGTTGTCAGTGATTTCCCTGCAGCATTACCTTGGATGTCTCCAGCCTTAATTGCTGTTGAGTGATGGCAGGAGAAGCATTTCCTGTCCCACAGCTGTGATGTTTGGGAGGCAGCAATCAGCCATTTTCCTGAAGATAGATTGAAGGAGTAGCAAGCTGCTTGCTGGGGAGCGTGTTGCTAATAGTGTAAATGGGAAATGCAATCCAGCCAAAAAACCAAACCAGAGCTGGAGGGTCACTTGTTTGGCCCTATCTTCCAAATGATGGCTCCAGCCGGCAGTGGTAACAAAGCCTTTTGGGGGCAAATGAAGGTTGGGATGTGGGATTGGGTAATATGGAAATTAGAGCCTCCAAACTGAGTACCACTTGAAAGACAATGCAACCTTTATACTTATCTATAGTAAATGGCTCAAAGTAGATGAATGGAAGAAACTGACAGCTTGGTTGGTGCTGTATTGTTTGTCTGTTTGGCTACAAAACAAACAAGACAGCAGTGCATTGATATACAGGGTGAAGGCTATATTCAAAACTAGAGGCTTCATTTTTTAACAAAAAGAAAGTATACAGATTTCTTATGTCCCAGTTTTAAAGCTTTTTGCAATGTTTGTGATAAGATGTACTGTAGATTTGCATGTTCAAAAACATCCTTGACAGCTATGGAAATTTTGTAGCCTGACAACTCCTCGTTTTAGCTAAGGCAAACAAACAAGGCTGAGTTGATTGAAATTTAAAACCATATCTTATCTGCAGATGTGGTGGCAGCTTGTTAGCATTGCCATCCAAAAGCCACAGTATTGTGAGAAGACTTAACAATACTGTGGTAACCTTGACTGAGTTGACCTCAAAGATGTGAATGCTTTTGGGGAAGGGGATGGAAAGGATGATGCCCATGCTGTTTGTTAACTCTTTTTGAGCTCCAGTCACTGTTTTCTATAGGCACAGTACTTGCTGGTAGTTTGGAAAAGGAGATAACTCTTAAGCTCTAATAAAAGGAAGTAAAGATCTATGAAGATACCTGGAAGGATTTTTGGATTGCGATAGCACCTAGGAGCCCCATTTATGGACCAGGATCCCACTGTGCTAAGCACTGTACAAACACAGCACAAAGTAAATGGATTAACATAAGGAGTAGTGAGAGGAAGAGGGGAGCTGAAACTCTGCCTACACCCCAACTCTGCTAAAGGCAGAAAGGAGCTGCCCTTCTTTCTCTGGCTTGGGTTAGTACCACTATCCCACAGCTCTTGCTTCTCTTTTCCCGATTCAGATTCCCGCCTCCTCTTTCAGTCTACTTTAGCCACTCGGTATTGGAAAACACTAATGAAATGGCACACTGAGACCCAATTTGTAGTGAGAGATCATTATACCACAGATAGAAATGGTGTCCCCTCGAACACTATGCCTTTAGCACTACACAATGTCAGTGGGTTGAGGCTCACTGGTGGACTGAGTACTCAGATGCCATATGTGTGAACCTTTTCATTACCACTGTGGACCAGTAGGTTAGTTCACACTACTAGATGAAATAAATCAGTGTTCAAAATAGCAATACAGGATTGGTCACAAAGACCAGCCAGCAATGGTATTCTATGGGGAAGGGACACCAGCTAAATATCTGGCCTGTGACCGAGTGCTGAGAGGATGGAGCTTGAGCCAGCACTCTGGTCACTATTGGTACCAATTGGGAGCCTCAGGAGAAGGCCTTACTGTTCAGGGGTGTTCCTGATTACTAGGCCAGACTGGGGTTAGGAAGTTAATGAGCTAATTAGCTGACTAACAGGCAAGTGATTTTAAAAGAACACAGGAAAGAAGTGCTTGAGGAGGAAGTGGGGGGCGGGGAAGAGAGAGAGAGAGAAGGCTAGGAGAGCTTGGCAAGGGGAGTTTTCTCAGAAGAGACCCACCAACCTCTCCCCCTGCTCCAGAAGAAAGGGCTGGGAAGCTGGAAAACACTGCAAGTGTCTGGATGCATCGATTGGTGGAGGATTTGAGACACTGTAAATAAAGTACACATCAGTGTTTACAAGCAAGAGGTCTCAGGGTGGTCTGTGCTCATAGAAGAGGTGGGGGGGGGGTACAGTAGCTGTGCCCCCATCACATGACCCTATTTATTTGTATGTGTTTGTACAGTACCTAGTACCATGAGTAACAGATCATGACTGGGGCCTCTGGATGCTACTGTAATATAACTATTTAATAATAAGAAGAATATTTATATTTCTTGTTTTTGAGCAAAAGCTGCTTCCTCTGTTGCTTGATCTCTCTGTTGCCACAAGTTATTTTGTAATGACAGTATTAACATTTGTTTGGCTTTTGCCACAAAGGATGACACATTTATATAACATCGCAGCACAGCAACAGATGCCAGAGTATTAAAAACAGACTAATCTATAATCCTCCACAGTAAAATAACTACATTTAAATGTGGTAAACCCTGCTTTCACCCTCCCCCAACCTTACAGAATTGAACACAGTGCCGAATAGAGCAAGACAATTACCTCCCATGTCTTACATACCACACTTCTGTTGATACACCCCAGAATATTAGGCTTTTTGCAACTGCATCATACCATTTGTGATCCACTAGAACTCCCAGATCCTTCTCAGCAGTTCTACTGCCTCTCCAATTATTCCTCATTTTGTAATTGTGCATTGTTATCTTTCTTCTTAAGTGTAAAGTAGTTCTTCACTTATCTTCATTGACTTTCATCTTGTTGAATTCAGACCAATTTTCCAATTTGTTAAGATTGTTTTGAATTTTAATTCTGTTCTCCGAAGTGCTTGCAAGTCCTCCCAGCTTGATGTCAGCTGCAGATTTTTATAAGCCTACTATCCACTCCACTATCCAAATCATTCATGAAAATATTGAATAGTGCCAGACCCAGGACTGACTGCTGTAGAACCCCACTAGATATGTCCTCCCAATTTGAGAGCAAACCATTGATAACTACTCTGTGAGTACAGTCTTTCAACAAGTTATGCACCACTCCTATAGTCATTTCACATTTCCCTACTTTGCTTATGAGTATGTCATGTGGTACTGTGTCAAAAGCCTTAGTAAAATCAAGATATTTCATGTATATGGCTCCCCCTAATCCACTAAACTAGTAACCTTGTCAAAGAAGGAAATTAGACTGGTGTGGCATGATTTGTTCTTGACATTCATGCTGGCTATTCCTTTAACCCTATTATCTCATAAGTGTTTACAAACTGTTTGTTTACTAAGTTATGCCTGTATCTTTTCAAGTATCAAATTTGGACTGACTGGTCTATAGTTCTGGGGGTGTTGTTTCTTCCCCCTTTTTTAAGGTAGGTACTATCTTTGCCCTTATCCAGTCCTTTAGATCCTCAAGCATCTTCCATGAATTCTTTAAGATAATTGCTAGCAGTTCCGAGATTGCTTCACCTACTTCCTAAGTATCCTAGGATGAATTTCATCAGGCTCTGATGACTTCAATAAATCTAACTTATCTAAATATTCTTTCACCCATTCTTTCCCTCTTTTGGCTTGTTCCCACTTGATATTAATATTAATTGTGTTGAGTATCTGGTTACCATTAATTTTTTGTAAAGACTGAAGCAAAATAGGCATTAAACACCACAGCCATCTTGATGTCATCAGTTATTAGCTCTCCTTCTCTGCTAAGTTAGAGGACCTACACTTTTCTTTTTCTTTCTCTTGGTTCTAATGTATTTATAGAACCTCTTCTGATTGCTTTTTATTTCCCTTGCTAACTGTAACTCATTTTGTACCTTAGCCCCTTTGATTTTGACCCTTCATGCTTTTGCTATTCTTTTGTACCCTCCTTAGCATCTGTCCATGTTTCCACTTTTTGTAGGATTCCTTTTTGATTTTCAAGTCATTAAAGAGCTCCTGATGGAGCCATATTGGTCTCTTACTATTCTTCCTATCTTTTCTTTGCATTGGGATATTTGGCAGTTGTACCTGTAACATTGTCTCCTTGAGAAACTACCAGCTGTCCTGAATTCCTATCTCCCTTAGATTTTTTAGTCCCATGGGAACTTACCTACCAGTTCTCTGAGTCTGTCAAAGTCAGCTTTTTTGAAGCTCATTATCCTTATTCTGCTGCTCTCAATCCTTTCTTTTCTTAGAATGATGAGATCTGTGATTTCATGATCACTTTCACCCAATCTGCCTTCGACCTTCTCAGTGGTTTGAGCATTGGCCTGCTAAACCCAGGGTTATGAGTTCAATCCTTGAGGGGGCCATTTAGGGATCTGGGGCAAAAATCTGTCTGGGGATTGGTCCTGCTTTGAGCATTTGGACTAGATGACCTCCTGAGGTCCCTTCCAACCCTGATATTCTATGATTCTATGATTCAGATTTGCAGCTAATTCCTCTCTGTTGGGCAGAATCAAGTCTCAAATGGCTGTCCCCCTGGTTACTTCCTCCACTTACTGAAACAAAAAATTGTCTCATTATAGTCCAAGAACTCACTGGAAATGTTGTGATTTGCCATACTATTTTTTCCGGTAGATATCTGGGCAGCGTAACTTCCTGTTACTACCAGGTCATGTATGTGAATATTTCTGTTCTAGAAATGCCTCATTCATCTGTTCTGATTTCGTGGTCTATAGTAGACCCCCTTTTTTATAGTAGATCCTCCTTTCTCCCCCTCCCCATCTGTCCTTCCTGGATGAGCTATACCACTCTATGCCAAGGTGCACTTGGCAGAAAGAAAATTAGGGGGCAAAACTTTATATATTTGTTTTTTATCATGGGACTTTTGGGCTTGGTGGGCTATTGTGGTTACTCCTCTGATTTTGAACCGAATATAGTCTGAATGTGTAAAGTGTGGTGCCTAGCCTTTCTTGCATTCTCTGTGGATGGTTTCATTTATTTTTTATTTCTGTACTACATTCTTCACAACTCGCTCTAGTGAGTCCAAAAAGCCATACTTAATCTACACTTGTGCAGTTGGGTGCACAAAGGAAGTGTCTTGTTGGTTTTTCTGAGTCTCTCTGTGGGTTCAGTGAGGACGCCTGCCTTGTTTAGCACTCTAGCATTAGTTGTATTGTCTTCTAGGTCAGTGGTAGTCAACCTTTAGCAGCTGGAGAGTCACTTCAGATTGAATTTTAAAAAGATTTGAGATGCACATGCTCACACATGAACACTCTCAACAGGTAACATCCAAGTGCATGAAATCTATTGCATACCTCAATAAAAGCAGAAAAAATAAACCTGGGAGCATCTCTTTAAGTGTATATTTTCAACCTAATTAGAAGCAACAGATTACATAATGAAAATAGACATGCCTGTTTTAAAAAATAGGCGAAGCACTGTCATACTTTGGGCTGGTCTACACTGGGGGAGGGGGGGGGAATCGATCTAAGATACGCAACTTCAGCTACGTGAATAGTGTAGCTGAAGTTGAAGTATCTTAGATTGATTTACCTTGGGTCCTCACAGCGCGGGATCAACGGCCGTGGCTCCTCCGTCGACTCCGTTACTGCCGCTCGCTCCGGTGGAGTTCCGGAGTCGACGGGAAGCGCGTTCGGGGATTGATATATTGTGTCTTAACTAGATCCGATATATCGATCCCCCAATAAATCGATCGCTACCCGCCGATACGGCGGGTAGTCTGGACATACCCTTTGATTTCCATTTTCTACAAGCTGTGGCTCTAATCCTGTATCAAGTATCCCTACAGAATATCCCTGAGCACAGGTAGGGTCCCATTGATATCAATGAAGCTCCACAGAAATTCACATTAGTACCCAAATCACTATTTAGGAACATATTTAGTAGAGCTGGATTAATTATTTTTGTGAATAATTTAACTGATAAATGTTGGTAGTAATCAAGATTTTTTTTTCACTTGACCAGCTCTATAGTTGGTCTAATAACATTCAGTGAATTCTTGGGCTTTTTTCCTGATTGTCAAATTATTACATTTTGTTTCTTCCAAGTCTAAGATTTTAAAAATATTTTCTATATTATATTTGTAGATTTAATTTATACCCTATTAGTGTTACAAAGTTAAACTCAACTACAACCTCCTCCAACCCACCTAGCAGGAGAAAAACAAACATAATAAAGAGAACAAAACAATAGAGACCAGTATAAATCAGAAGTAAATAACACAGTTGTTCATAGCTGAGCCAATAGCACATACTTACTCTGATAACAAATAACTTCCATATGGGGAAAAGAGGGATCCAAATTCAATTTATATCTTTCAACAAGAAAACACCACTAAATCTGTCTGTATAAATTTCAGTAATCTCTCACTCTGTCGCAGGGCAGGTATTTTACATAATTACATGGCTACCAAGACACAATTTTTATTAACCAGTCAGGTCGCTGCTCTCACTGGAGCTAAACGGAGTTCTTGGGTCCTCAGCACTCTTGAATATTCGGCATTTTACTTAGGTGCCTAAATATGGATTTAGAAGCCTAATTTTGGGCACTTATATTTTGAAAAACTTGGACTCAATTTAATTGATAGCAGGGCTAGTATATATTATGATCATATTGTCCCTAATATGGATGTTCTTTGTCTTTATCACTCTATTTTTTGAAAAAATTGAATTTCCTAAGTAATTATTGGGTCAGAATTCCAAATGGGATATTAAACAGAGGGGAAAAAAACAATATAAGTCAGTACATCAATGAAATTGAATACTTAAAGTGAACCATTGTATAACCCACTATTTATACAAAGATCAGCTGGAAGCCTTTTTGGTCTGATCTTTCAACCCTAGTTTTCTGAATCACCTGTCTCATTGAGTATTTCATATGAATACAAGGTAAGTAAGTGTGAGTCTGCAATAAAACTATGCTTGACGCACACTTTGTGCCTGTATCTATTCACGGTGAAGTCAACTGGAATTAGAATAGATTTTGTTTTCTGCATTTTTCTGCATGACTTTTGTGGAATTTTACATTGACAAGGCCAGATAATGTAATGAACACTAGTATTAAAGTCTGGCAAAATAAGATAGGGCTTATAAAGATCATTCTTCAAGGTGTACACTGGCTGCTAATAGGGTTAGAAAGTGGGTTTCTCATATTCCCTAAGGCACTGGCCACTGTGGGAGGCAAGATCCTGCTCTTGATGGTACCACGGATTGATCTGGGTTGACAAATCCTATGTTTTGAAATCACACCACCTAAAATGAACCTCTGGGGTCGGTGGGTGGGTGGGTTGTTTTTGGGGGGGGTGGGGCAATTGTGTTTTTTTTTTAACTTGTTTGATTGCAATAACTAATTTCTTGTCTTATTGCCAAAGTTTTTACTTTTAAATTTCCAGAAGTTTATCATCCTCTTTTAAAATTTCCTTTTCCAGGCCTCTTAGAGAAGGACCAGATGCTGGATATCTCTGAGACATGCTAGACCGCTCAAGCATCAGCTTCCTTCCTACGTGGAATCTTATGTGGAAAGATAAGCTTGGAGTTTTAAACTTCAGAATGTAATTTGAAAAACTTGATGTGGAAGTGAAGTAATGAGTCAATCTCAAGTGGTTTGGTGTTTGAATTCACTTTTAGATAATATCCAGAAGTCTGAACTATTTGAACTTACATGAGTCTGTAAAATTAAGCTGAAAATCTGTTTCTTACAAGACTTGTGGTATTTACATTATTGGCCTGAAGTACACTATCACCACAGCCACTTTTCTCATGGGATTTTGACACCTCCAGGTCCAATAGCAACTGGAAAGCAGAAGTGAAAAAATTACTATCATCTGGATATTTCAGAACTGCAACAAATTATTGATTCCAGGTCAGTTCATAGACTTTATAGTAACTGTTCCACCTATTCTAATAAAATTATACTGATCATCACATCCATTTTTGGATGGTTTGCTATTTTTTTAAGGAAACATAATAACTTACGGAAGATAACAGTTTCCATTTTGCATACATTAAAATGGCTGAATTGTGTTCTCAGCTGTAATGTTATATAAATGTAATTCATATTAATTTAGAACAGTTCAGAAGAGATTTCTAAATATTCCTAATTGGGAGAGAAAGGCACACTGAAAAATCTCATAAAGGATTTTTGCATACTTATAGCCTAAAATAAGGAGTAATTAACTGTTCCAAATATCCTCCCACTTATAATAATAGCATGTCTTCAGTCAAATTTGCAGAATTTATTTTATTTCACTAATTGATTGGTATATTCATCATTCAGTGATATATTAGGTAGAGCTGGATTCTAAATGACTTTCCTTTCCAATTAATTCTTCTCACACTGTTTTCCTGGTGACATCTGAACTTCTTTCATTATATAAAACACATCTTGAATAAGACATTGCTGAATAATAATCAGGGATGCTAACATGTTAAAAATTAGACCCCTGACAAAGTCAAATACATTCTGATTTAGACAATGACCTCACCTAATGTCATTTTCAATGCATCTTATTGAAGGAGAATATATCTTTCTCCCCCCTACATATCTGCTCTTAAGTTAGAAATGTTTAAAGCAGAAAAAAATCAGTAGCAAATTATAAACATGGTTATCTATGCTGCCTTCTATTAAAAGCTTCTTGGTACATAAAGTATCTTTTACTCTTTTTTTTTGTTTTATTCTACATTTCCTGACAGCATTTTCCTTTTTTTTTTTTTATAATAGTATCACTATATTTGGATGAGGAGATATCAAATAAGTTATTCTTTAAAAATATATGTTAAATCATGGGCTGTATTATGTTTGCTTGCAATTTGTCTTTTTTTTAATACTGTACAGTCACCAGATTTCTTTTGCATAGTATTTCATAAAGCATAGAACACTGATAATATCTGATTTAACTGACTTGCTAATACAAGAAGCAGATCATTTTAAATGGACCCTACATCTTTATAGGATGTTAGAAATGAAGACATTACTTCAAAATGTAGGTAATTATCACCTCCTCTTTTATCAGTGCTATTTTCTGAGGTATTATCATAAGATAGCACTTTAGTATTAAGCAGGGCCTTAGAGTGGCAATAAATCAGTCCAACTGAGTCATCATTGTCCAAGGCATCTGAACTACTGAAATGTTGTGGATCCTACAGAGAGTGTGAAATCACTTGACCCTTGGCATTAACCTTTGCTGAATGAATAGACACTGCTTTCCACATCGTGGAACAAAAGCAGAATAGTATTGATTAAACACCACATTCACTTGATATTAAATACTTGCTGAACTCACTTCTTGCTTTCCAGTTCCAGTGGGAGAAACCCAGAGAGTTGCTGAGTCTCAGGAGAATGCATGCTTGTAATTCAGGGCAATGTTTTCCCTGCAAAGTTTTTTTTTTCCCTTTCTTTTTCCCCTTCTCCTCCTCCTCAGATCAATAACTGGCAGCTATGATCAGCCATGAGTATGTATTGTCAATTCTGACCTGTGTACTTTATCACTCGAAGTGAGAGGTCACAGCTCTGTGACTAATAATGCAGTAGTTCTAGGCATGAATTGTTTCCTGCCCTTAATGCAAGTTGTTGTTTTTTAAATTGTGTTTTCTTTTTTAACACTGTGTTTTATTATATCGCTTGTTTATGAAACCTCTTAGCTACTTGCTTTGAACATCTGATTAATCTGCTGTATGGCATTAGATTTACTAAAGCTCAGAGATTTACTAAATGTTTTTGCTGTTGGCAGGAATGCAGGTTCCCTGGAACTTGAAAGTATTTAGTTGGGAATTCTTATATGATGTTTTTTGGAATAAAATGTTTGCTTTGGTTAAAAAGATGGATGGGGAAACAGAAGACTACTATTAAGAGAAGAATAAACAGAAGCTATTCTCCATTAAACTTTCATAAGTCATATTGGGGCAGATTCATCTTTCAGTTACACACACACACACAAATCCAGGGTAACTCAAGACTGCTCCTATATCCTCAGTAGAACCTTCTCAGATCCAGCTATGTTGACTCAATGCATAAGGAATTGATAGTGAGGAAAATGTTTCATGTACGATGACAAATGGAGGCAGCTACAGTAGCAGCATCACTGTCTGCAAACAACCACCACTGACTGAAACTGTATATAGAAGACTTACTAGGTTCAATTCAGTGTAAAGATTATGCTTCAAAAACAAAGCTTTGAGGGGTGTATGTGTGTATGTGTGAGTATTTATAAAGCGATCTCACAATGTGTACCAATTCTTCAGACAGACTTACCACAGGTAGTGAGCTACTTAATTGACAACAACATCTGTCTTCTCTCCCCAAAGATTTGGTAATAATGTAGGCCCATGGCATTACATTATTCTCCAAAGTTGTCTTGATCCCCATGGTTTTGACTGGTTTGTATGCTCAATGATCAGATTTCTAGATTAGCTGATTGTGGATGATGATGTGAATGTGAGCATATATATAATTCCCTGTCGATTAGCAGAAATCATCTCACAGAATTTAGGGTGAACACAGAATGTTCACTTTAATGTGAACATGGTCTTCTGTAGTTTATACAATTGATGAAACACTATTGGAAGTCTGAAGAAAACTGATCAAATGTATTTTCTAATATATTTGATGCTTTGTCTAGTGGAAGTGATATCTTCCTCTGAGTTCTCCTTTGCAAGTTGCTGCTGTATGGATAGGGTTGGAAAGATTAGATTTTTATTGGTAGATGTTGATTTCAACATACACACAAACTGACAGCATAATATTTCCATCTATGATCAAAATTTACAAATAGGCAAAGCAAGAAAAATACTGTTTGAGAACTTATTAGTTTGATTTAATGGTATTTAGTTAGTATGTTTTGACATGTGATGTTGACAATTTGTATTTTAATTTTTTGAATCTCAGAATCTATTATTAAATTGTCTAACCCCATAATTTCTTGCAAGTGTGAAAATTTAAACCAATAAACATAGGGTAAGCATTTTATCAATCTCTTTCTGCTAAATAGCAAAAATCTTGGTTTAAAAGACAAAAATCTAAACCTAAATCACTCAAATTTCTACCTAGAAGTGGCTTCCTTCCAGAACATAGTGGCTTTTTTACACACCAAAGGGAGTTTCATAGAGTGGGCACTACTCTTATGCCTTTCTTGACCCACCTATTTCTTGGGATGGTATCTAAAGACTGATCCTTGTGTAAACCTCTGCTAGACCATGCACCATTTCTCTTTTACATAATCACACAGATAGTTGTTAGGGTCAGTTGTTATATTCAGCAGACATTATCTTTTCTTCAACTGTGCTATGTGTGTATTACTACTGTATTAAGTGTGTGTATGTGTGTGTTTTAAGCATAGCTTTAGACTGGCAATAAATCAGTTCAATTGAGTCACCATTGTCCAAGGCACCTGAACTACTGAAATGTGTGGAACCTACAGAGAGTGTGAAATCACTTAAGCCGTGTGTGTGTAAGTAAAATTAGTAAACTATTTTTTAAAAGCACAAATTAAAAAAAATACAATGGATTTGATACAATGGATAAATTATAATGGATTTAATTACCATTTAAATACAATGGATTTAATTACATTCAGGAATTAATTTGGCTGAAAAGTTGTGCTTGTGTTAGTCAGAAATGCTGACCTCTGCTCTTTATATCAGAACATCTTAATAGTTTCACCATGGTCTTCAAGCACTAATGGTTTTATTGATTTATGTGGTTTGCCTATGCTCACTAGCTTCATGAACAAAAATATAAAATTAAAAACAAAACAAAACACGTTAGTATAAATGTCAATACAAATGCCAGTAAAAACAATTCCTAAATCCATTAAGAGCAAAAATAAATCCTGAGATGTTTAGCTCAACCCTTTTACAGGGAAAACAGGGAAAAACCCTGTTTAAAACTGCAGTCTATTAACTTTCCTGAACATTATTTTTCTCTGCTGGAGAGTGTGTGGGCTGATTCTAGACATTAGGCTCCTAACCAAGACTGCTCTGTAGCCCTACAAATATAGGGGCTATCAGCTGATCTCAACTGTTTGGAGCAAAGTACACAAGAAACCCATGATCCAAGCCAAAATTCAAAATGAACACCTTGAGCTACAACTTGAGGTAAACTAAAAACCAGTGCAATCTTTGGAGCACATATGAACTGTATTAAATATACTTAATGAGCAGTTGTATTCTGCACTAGCTGAAGTTTCAAAATGGCATTCCGTGGTCCCATGTAAAGCACCTTGCAGTAATCGGTCTACAGGTGGTAAAGGCATCAATCACTATAGTGAAGTTACAATCCCTTAGACAAAACCTATGACTCTAGTGAAGAGGGGGAAAGGCTTCTGCTGCTCTGTCGATGTCTGGACCCAGTTGAGGCCCCAATAGGGACCCTTAAGTTATACATACCCTTAGGTGTGTGTAGTGTGTCTCCAGGTTGTAAAGAACACCTCTCTGCTATTACTTCTGTTTGATTCCTGTGCACACCAAAATCACCTCGATTTAATCTAAAATGAGTTTAAACTAGCTAACTAGTTTACACTTGAGCCCTAATCTTGGTCAGTGGAATAACCAAATTACACAGTGTCAATGTAATGGATATACATATGCATATCTCATAGACTCATAGACTTTAAGGTCAGAAGGGACCATTATGATCATCTGGTCTGACCCCCTGCATGCTGCAGGCCATAAAACCGTCCCTACCCCTTCCCTGGACTCTGCTGTTGAAGTCCCCAATCCTGTTTTAGCTGACTTCAATCGGCAGAAACCCTCCTGCTAGAGATCCCTGCCCCATGCTGCGGAGGAAGGCGAAAAACCTCCAGAGGCTCAGCCAATCTGCCCTGGAGGAAAATTCCTTCCCGACCCCAAATATGGCGATCAGTAAGACCCCGAGCATATAGGCAAGAGTCTCCAGCCTGACCCCTGTCAGCCATTATACAATTTACCTACCATTGCTTGGTTTTCCTTGACTACTATGTTTTACCATTAAACCATTCCCTCCATAAATTTATCTAACTTAATCTTAAAACCAGACAGGTCCGTCGCTCCCACCGTTTCCCTCGGAAGGCCGTTCCAATATTTCACCCCTCTGACGGTCAGAAACCTTCGTCTAATTTCAAGCCTGAACTTCCCCACGGCCAGTTTATATCCATTCGTTCTCGTATCCACATTAGTACTAAGCTGGAATAATTCTTCTCCCTCCCTCGTATTAATCCCTCTAATATATTTAAAGATAGCAATCATATCCCCCCTCAGCCTTCGCTTTGTCAGACTAAACAACCCAAGCTCCTCTAGTCTCTTTTCATACGACAGGTTTTCCATTCCTCTGATCATCCTAGTGGCCCTTCTCTGCACCCGTTCCAGTTTGAGTTCATCTTTTTTAAACATGGGAGACCAGAACTGCACACAGTACTCCAAGTGAGGTCTCACCAGCACCTTGTACAACGGAAGCAGGACCTCCCTATCCCTACTAGATATACCTCGCCTAATGCATCCCAAGACAGCATTGGCTTTTTTCACCGCCACGTCGCATTGTCGACTCATAGTCATCCTGTGGTCTACGAGGACCCCTAGGTCCTTCTCCTCTTCCGTTACTTCTAACCAATGCGTCCCCATCTTGTAACTAAAATTTTTATTAGTCATCCCCAAATGCATCACCTTACACTTTTTACTATTAAATTTCATCCTATTTCTGATACTCCAATTCACAAGCTCATTCAAGTCTCCCTGCAGGATATCCCTATCCTCCTCCGAATTTACAACGCCTCCCACCTTCGTATCATCCGCAAACTTTATCAGCCCACTCCTGCAATCGGTTCCGAGGTCAGTTATAAATAGATTAAATAAAATAGGTCCCAAAACCGAACCTTGAGGCACTCCACTAGTAACCTCCCTCCAACCTGACAGTTCACCCTTTAATACGACCCGCTGCATTCTCCCCATTAACCAATTCCTTATCCACATCAGGATTTTCATATCGATCCCCATGTTTTTCAGTTTAACCAATAATTCCTCATGGGGTACAGTATCAAACGCTTTACTGAAATCCAGGTATATTAGGTCCACCGCATTTCCCTTATCTAATAAATCCGTTACTTTCTCAAAGAAGGAGATCAGATTCGTTTGGCACGATCTGCCCTTCGTAAAACCATGTTGTAATTTATCGCAATTGCCACTAACCTCCAGGTCCTCAACTAGTTTCTCTTTCAGAATTTTCTCTAACACCTTGCACACTACAGATGTTAAACTAACAGGCCTGTAGTTACCCGGATCACTTTTTTTCCCTTTCTTGAAAATAGGAACCACATTAGCTATTCTCCAGTCTAACGGGACCACCCCCGAGTTTACAGATTCATTAAATATTATCGCTAATGGGCCTGCTATTTCCCGCGCCAATTCCTTCAATATTCTCGGATGAAGATCGTCCGGTCCTCCCGACTTAGCCCCATTAAGGCATTCAAGTTTTGTTTCTACCTCGGATATGGTAATCCCCCATCCTGAATGCCCCTCTGTAGTGGTGCTAGTATCCCTAATACCTTCATTGGCCTCATTAAACACCGATGCAAAATATTCATTGAGATATTGCGCCATGCCTAGATTGTCTTTAATCTCCTCTCCGGCAATAGTCTTCAGCGGTCCCACTTCTTCTTTCTTTGCTTTCTTCCTATTTATGTGGCTGTAAAACCTCTTACTATTGCTTTTAATTCCCCTCGCTAGGTCCAACTCTACACGGCCTTTGGCCTTTCTCACTCTATCTCTACATTCTCTGACTTCGCTAAGGTAAGTTTCTTTACTAATCCCTCACCTCTTCCACTCTTTGTACGCTTTCTGTTTTTTCCTAATTGCCCCTTTGAGTCGGTCGCTCATCCAGCTCGGTCTAAATCTCCTGCTTTGTAATCTTTTTCCCTTTTTTGGAATGCAGGCCTCCGCCAGCTCATGCATCTTTAACCTGAAGTAATCCCAAGCTTCTTCTGCCTTTAGATCCATTAATACGTTTGCCCAATCCACTTCCCTTACCAGTCCCCTTAATTTGTTAAAATTGGCCTTTTTAAAATTATAAACCCTAGTCTTTGACTTAATTCTGCTACTCCTCCCGTGTATTTTAAACCGAATTAGCTCATGATCACTGGAGCCCAAATTGTCCCCCACTACCAAATTGTCCCCCACTAAAGTATATTGATAACACTGCAGCCTAATCATCTCACTAGCTGTCTTAGTAGGTTCAGATATACATTGAACAGGATAATTTATGGATAGAGTACTGCAGTTTCCTACAGGAGAGCGTCCTTGGGCTAGGTGAGAAGTTCCATAGTACTTTGCCTAGTATGATGCCCTGCTCTGGGTTCTTTCCAGGAGGAAAGAGAAGATAAACTTAAGCACAACTTCTTCTATCCGTGCCAAAGCTAACAGGTGTGTAAACAACCTCCTGGTCAATGATATCAGACTCAACAGAGAGCAAAAAAGAGTCAGCCTGGAGATTTGGGGCCCCATTGAAGTCAGGGGGAGTTTTGCCATGGATTTAAATGGAGATAGGATTTCACCCATGGTCTTTAGTCATAAGGGAGACCTTTGTCCAACAAGAAATCAATCTCTATATCATAAGCCGGAATCATTCCGGAAAGCATTAAGGTAAATTCAGGATTACAGACAATGCCAGAGCTGGTTCACCATAGTTTTCTCTGAGTGATAATTGGCACAACTGTATAACTGGTTTCTTGATGTTGTACTCAAGACCACTTTGAGGGCTCTCCATTTTTCATGGAATGGCTTGTGAAACACTTTTTCTACCTTAAAATTTTTCATAGAAGTTCCAGGGCTAGTGTTTCTGGTTTTTATATTTATATATAAAAAAACAGTCCTCCTTCCACTGCCACTATTTTGAATATTGGGAATCTGATCCGCTGTCAGAATTTTTAAAAGCTACTTACCAAGAAGAACCAATATCTGTTCCTATCTCTGCCACTAATTAATGTTCATAAAAATAATGCTCTAATATTGGAGTAAGGAACTACTCAGTAAGAGTTTGGGTGGCAAAATCAGGCCCTTTGGGAGGGAAGCTAAATCATGCCTCAGTTTAAAGTACCAAACAGCAATAAACAACAATGTTCAGGTATTGTTTCCCCCCTTAACAGTGCTTACCTCCTTAGCACTGTTCTTCATTTGGGGGAAGGGTTTGGCTCAACTTTCACAGTATTTTTGCCTTTAAAAAATTTTTGCTGCACACTGCTGCATTGTTGTAGAATTGACACATTTAAATTGTTGCAGTTGTGCAGTGATAATTCCACAGAGCACAGTAGTAATAAATGTAGATGAATTTGCAAAATCTAGGTGAGAGTCTGTAACATGACAGAGTCGCTGTGATGCCCCAAATATAGTTGAAGAAGATGTGAATTATATGTGAAATTATTCAGTCTTAGCAGATCATTTGCTTCACTATCCCTCTTGGCATTAGGTATAATTAATAAAGACTTTAGAGCCTCAGGAACAATCATCACGGTCTTTCAGACAGTGTTACATAAAGTACATTGAATTGGTAAAAAGAGGTCAACATGTGGCATTGCAGTGCCTGGAAGTAAAAAATTGTACTAGATAGAGATACACAAATATATACAGTGAAAGCTGTTGCAGTTACCTTCTCTATGATGTTGGCTCAGCTTTTCCATTTTCCAGCAGTGGTTTATCTAGGAGGCTTATTAATCCAGTATAGTTCTATTAGAGATTTTTATTTCTGAACAGCAGTTCTGACAGAGATCATAGGTTTGTCCTACGCAGTCTCTTGTGTGTGATTGCAAATTAACTAGCATTCCTTGATGCACACATTAAGCGATGTAGCACTGACTTTGGAATGAAAATCAATATTGTTTGATCGCTGAATCCTTTGTCTTGTTGCAAGAGGAAAGTTGCCTAAAGAAAGCATTCTATTTGCAACAAGGAAGACAGGATTGGAAACAGCGAAACACTGATCTCTAATAAGTCAATTTTGCAATGTAGATAAAAATTTGAGAGAGAAAATCAGAAATGTTCCAGTTAAACTATTAAATGTAAGGAGGCTATCTTTCTAGAATGCACTGTAGATAGATCACTATCATTTAATGTATTTTGATTTTTCTTAACTAGACTGTCTTATGTGACTGAAGTGAATTATAATAATTAATCCGCAGGCTTTTTCTTTGCAAAAATAGAATCACTCCATTGTTTACATTTTGATTTACTTTTAAATCTCCTGGAACACGAGTTGACATTCCTGTCTTACAAAAAAGAAAGGATTGAGTAAATGGAGAGATTATCAAGGTGTATGTGAAATGCTACTTAAACTATCTCTTATACACTACAGATTTGAAAAGTTTGGCTTCTGTAGGACACAATACACTTTTTTAGAAATGCAAGGAACTTTTGGTAACAGAACTCCCTATGACTTTAATGAGAATCTTCCATTTAAGTGTCCCTGCACTGCTTTGGTACTGGACTACTTTTGCCGCAGTACCTGCGCAAAATAATGGGTCAATTCTATCACCATTGTTTATATTGAGTAGTACCTTATTATAGCCCATATTCTAATATTCAGTTTTAGTATCTTACTCATTGAGAAATCCCATTGATTTCAGTGGAAATATTCAAGCAGTAAAGTACTATTTGCAATGAGTATCAAATATGCACGTAGTCATCCATTGGTGAGTAAATGGTGCATATACATTATGATTTTGGGCAATGTGTCCTTGTCACATCAAAAATCCTGCATAGGATCCTGCAAAAATGTAATTTTCCATTATCAAAGAAATGCATGGATTTTTAGATGCAAGATTCATGTAAAAGTCATTGGGAGCCTTGCAATTTCTTTGCATCTCTTAAAAAAAAAATTACTGCTCAGTGATGAACTTTTCAGCTATGTGCTGTGTAAAAGTTAAAATAGCATTTCAGAGGTATGTTATCAAGCTCTTCTTTGAGAGCTCAGTACTTTCAATGGGACTGTTGGGATATCCACTGTTTGGATAGTAAGACATAGTGAGTAAGACTGGCAGACTTGGGTCCAATAGTTGTAACATCCATAGGCTGGCTTGTTGCTGGGCTTTGGCTGTAAGTCGTTAGTGCAGCAGTTAGTGGCTCTCCTAGCTGGAAATTAGTATTTCATTTCAGACGTTGTAGCTGCTTCCTCTTGCGTTCTTCCACCACAATCACAGGTTTTTCCAGTGTTGGGCACATCATATGGCCCGGTCTGTAGTCCTGGTATATGGTTCCTCTAGGTTTGTGTTTTACTGCAGTCATGTGTCTGCGTTGTTGGACTTTTGACCTGCCAACTCTTGATTGGAGGTGATTGAAACGTCTCCAGGTCAACCAATGTCAATGTGCATTTTTGACATCCTCATTGAGTATTTTGAGCTGTGTATGTCACAATTCTAGTCATTTAGCGGTCAGTGATTTTTGTGAAGAGGTTCCATTGCAGCTAGGAAGTTTGTGCACTATTTCAGGTGACTAACTGCTGCTGTGTGGCAATGTAGGGGATATTTGGTATCTTCAACACGTCACAATAGTCCCATTTTGCTTGTGACTGCTCTCCGATATCTGGGGGAACAATTCCAGAAAGCACATAAAGGCTGTTCATGTTTTAGTTTTTAGAGATTTTGTGATGTAGTGGCATCACAGGGTCCACTTTTTTTGCATGAGCCAATTTTTCCTATACCAGAATGTGTATTTCAAAGTGACAGTGCAGCTGCCCTTAGTGTTGCTGGGTTGGTTCCCCAGTTTGAATTTGCAAGGTTCCTAAGAATGTTGTTCTGGGTGCTAACTTTGCCTTTTGTCTTCTCCAGGTGTGCCTTGAAGGAGATAGTGGGGTCTAGCTTCACTCCAAGGTAGAAAGGATTTCAGCCGTGGGCAAGTGGTATCCAGTTCCAGATTATGTCATGTTATTTATTGGCTTCATGATTCTAAAGATGGAAGAGACTCACTTGTGTTTTAGCTGAATTGGTGCACAATTGGATCTTGATGTAATAGACTGAGAGCCCAGACAACACCGATGTTAATATAACCTCGATCTGGGTGAGAACCTTGGCTTGGTCGTTGGCATAGTTAAAACTTTTTGTGCTGAGATGGATTGGTTGATCATTCTTGTAAATGTTGAAGAGTATTGGTCATAGGAGGAGCGTTCACATCCTGGCTCCTACCAGATCCTCTGAATCTGAATTCTGCTAAACACCTACCTCATTGATGATGATTTTAACTGAGAAGCCAGTGCTCATAATTTGGTTACTTCATAAACAATGTGACAGATAATATTATGAAATTATTCACAACACAGTGGTAAAACATGAAATAACCATTTTTTGAAAATGTGAAGTGGTAGAAAGTTCATATCTGGATATAAAATACACTTTCTCACAGCTACTTATAGGGATTACCATTATTAATTTGTGTTTTTCCAGGATGAGTTTGCCTTTCCAAACTGCATTTGATGACTGTAAAATTTTTCTTTTTCTCTGGAGATATATAAAGGGTCAACATAAGCTTTGGCATAAAGTCACATGAACATTTATGAAGTCAGCCAGCTTCTTTAATACTGTTTAATTAAACTTCTAAATCCACTGTTTTGGACCACTTGTATCTGTGTCTGTCATGAATATATAAAAAAATCTATGGCTGGCCTCATGATCATCACTATTGTACAATGCAAACTGCAGTCATTTGAAATTTCATAGTGACCTAAGGGATAGAACTTTGATGGTCAGAAAAGACAGGCTTCTCCTACTTGAGCTAAAGCATTATGTCTGTTAGCAATATAGAGCCTGTCACATAGATGATCATTTCTGATTTTATCCAGTAGATGGCATTGATATACATTCACAATAGCGTGTTCATTATCCATGACCAGTTCTATCTTCTTGTTCTGAAAATCCTAAATGAGAGAATACTGTGTTGTCTGTGAATGGTATAGTTTATCATAGTACTGATATCAGTCAACATTAGTTAAAATATTGGCAAAGCCTACAAAGCATTTTTCTTGATTTGAGATGAAAGAGTAATAACAGTTAAGTAACTTAGTCTGCCTTATTTTATTCTTTACACCACCACATTTCTAGAGTCTTTTTAGCAGGAAGGAATTATTCAGGCGGCTTTCCATCATGGTGGAGTTGCATGTTTCTTTCTGAGTATAGCATAGGATCTGTAGTCTTCCGCTGGCTATAACTTTCGAAGTACTGTTCCTGTTGGGGGATGAACATTCAAGGGGGAAAAATTGAAAAACACTGGTTGGAACTATCTGAATACCCTTTTAGTCCAACAATTTGCAATACATTTGTTAATATATTCAGATTTTCATGTCATTTCACTTACTTTTAGCTTCAACTTTCTGTTTTACATCTTTCATTTTGTGCTTCTACCTTTTCCCCAACTTCCATCTGTATTCAATCTGTCTCTTTTCTTACCTTCATGCACACTGTAAAAAGAATAGGTAGCATTTTCTGTGATAAAGTGATGCTGCCTTAACAAGACAAATAAAGGGTTTTTACTATAATTATTTGAAGGCTACTAATTTTAAAAGTGTAATTGAAAACTTCCAGATTGTTTTCATTGAATAGACCTCCAAAGACATTACTGAAACACAGTCACCATATTGGAATATATTGGAATTATTTGATTGGCAGATTTGATTGTTCCTTTAAGCTACAGGTCAAAAAGGAATTCACTATTTTGCACCCCCTATGGGATAGCTGATCCTGGTGGCTACTAAGTTTCCCTCCAGTTTCTAAATAGTTCTACACTCAGGCATGGACATGATTGCTTTGTGTGCATTAAGATCTTCTCTGCATTAGGACTTTTTTCCAAAAATTTCCTATTCTAGTTCCCACTGATTCAGCTCCATTATTGGTAGCAGTGGTAGGAACACTAAAGCGAATAAGGTACTGGCAGCTGCTCTGTTTTAAGCATCATGCTATAGAGTAAAAATTAGGAGCGTGGCCACTGGGTCTAAGATTATTCAGATGCTATGTCTAGAAATCCCTATATAATGGATGAGCAGGTGTTGCGGGTATTATTCTAGTTCAGAAACTGGACTAGCTACTAAACAGAGGCTGTGAAGTTCCTTTAAGCCCTGACTGTGACTTGTGGATGACTTTGTGCCCCCACAATATGATTCCATCTCTCCCCAATCTCTCATTACAAAGTTAGTTGTATTGTACTGTAAGGTACTTAGGGCCGGGATTGTTCCGCACTCAGTTTTGGAAACTGCTATTTAAACAGACAGTGCTATATAACCACACTGAAGGTAAAAATGTCATTGTGAGAGGTGTGATTAATTTTGTATCTTTCATGCATTTATCTCACAGACACAAGTGCATCTGTCACAGATAGTTTTTGCACTAGCTTAATAGATTTTTAGTGACTGGCACAATGAGGATTGTGAATTGCATTGTATGTGCAATGCCTAGATACTGTGATGACTGCCATACATAAAAGACATCATGGACAAAAGTTGTGAATATTACAGAAATTTGAAAGCTTTGTTTGGGGAAAAAAGACAGTGAGAGCCATGCTATTCAGCCTCATGCTGGTGGATGTTAAGTATCAACTGCAGACTGTAAAATATGAATGACTCAGTAGTTTGGAAACGATACAAGTAATATGTTAATTTATCTGTTTAATTGTTTGATCTTGTTACTTATGTAAGCAGGGTCTGAATGAACTCTCCCCTGACAGCTCTAGTTTGGGAGGGGGAGAGACTTCAGGAGCAAACTGTATTTACATGAACACACTTACTCTCCATAGGTATCTAGCAGACAGGAGTTGTGCAGCTCCAAGTGATCAGCTTTGGTTGGTTTCTTGGGTTACAAATCACTTTAGTATTGAATGCAGGGGTAATGAAATGTATCAATCTTGTTATCTTCATTGTATGACTAAAGGGGAGCAGAACTTTGCTGAGCTTGTCCCAATTGAGGGGTCACCCTCAGCAGAAAGGAACTTGCTAAGCCATGGGCTCGAATGCCAGACCCTTCTGAAAATAAGAGTGTCCCAGCCAGGAGGTAGGGACTCTCCCTTAGGGGATCCGGTCTGGTTTAATCTGTTCCTCCCTACTGCTCAAAGACAGAGCTAAATAGGCTTTATTAGGAGCCTTCTTCTTATGCTAAAGTACTCAAATGAGAGCTGAAATCACTTGCGGTGGTGCAGTATCCCTGTCCAGCCTGCAAAGAGCTGAAAATCACTAAGGGACTGATGTGCAGAGGTCACAGCAGAAAGGTAGGTGGCAACAGAAGGTGACTGACAGTCGGCCAGCGAACGAGAGGCTGGCGGGGCGGTGAGCAGAACGAGCAGCTGGAGAGAAACCACGGCTGGCAGGGTGGCCAGCCAGAGCAGGTGCTCAGATGGCAAAACAAGCAAGGTGCCTTCTTCCCCAGGTGGGCGGTGAACTCACACAGATGCACCTCTAAACCCTGGGTCCTCACTGAGCAAGGACAACCACTGTGAGTGGGGTATAGTGAGTGAGTGGAGAGGGGCACAGAAAATGAACGTTTGGTTGTAGAACTCAAGAACATGAAGTGGAAGGCACTGCCCCACGCACTCTGGGGTGGGTGTCCTGCTCAGTTTTATGATTATGAATCCTGCTTCTGGCATTTCCCTCCTTTCATTAAAAGTTTCTTTTCTACTCTCAGACTCTGTGCTTGTGAGTGGGGAATTATTGCCTCTCAGAGGCACCCAGGGATGTAATTATTGCCTCTCAGAGGCACCCAGGTTTGTAATTTTCCCAGGTTACTGGGTGGTGGCTCAAGCCAGTTCTGTGCTGTAGTGTTGAAAAATAACCCCTAGATATTTAACGTGGCCCTGGTTGCTGCCAGTTCCATCTGGCAGAAGGATTACACTTACACACTGTTATGTTTTACTAAGTGGAAAACCTGAGCTTGACTCCTAGACTTCAAATATCCCTTTCCAATCCGGGAGACACTAGGATGCTCTGAACTCTCTTCTAGTAGGCTTAAGGTGAGATTTGATTTGCTCAATGGTGGCATTTACTGGCTGAAAAAGTGAAGCATCAATAAAATTCAAAAAGAGCTGGCTCATTCAGGAGACTATGGATCCACCAAGCCTACCTTAAATTTAGCGGGTTCGTGTATGGACATGGAACCATTATTTTTTCTTGTCCTGAGCAGACTTTATGACTGGATACCCCAGTTATGGATGACAGTGGTAAAGTGGTTAGTGTCAGGAAGAATTTTCTTTGCTCTGAAAGTCCTTCCTTTCATACATTTGTATAAACTTTTTTTATGTCCATTTTCTCTACTCAGTTTCCTAATTTTTCCTGCATTAATGTGCAAAGTTGTGTCTGCATTTGCATGTGCACATGTGAACACACATGTGCGCACACACACAATGTCTGTCATACACTCTCACAATTCTGTGTGTGTGTGTATAATATATATAAATATAATGTGTACAGAAAAAATTAATAATTATAAATAGATGCAGATTCTCCACTGAACCATAAGAATGGCCATACTGGGTTGGACCAATGGTCCATCTAGTCCAGTAGCCTGTGTTTCAACAGTGCCCAATGTCAGATGCTTCAGAGTGAATGAAAACAACAGGACAATTATTGAGTGATCCATCCCCTGTTGCTCAGTCCCAACTTCTGGCAGTCAGAGGTTTAGGGACACCCAGAACAGGGGGTTACATCTCTGATCATCTTGGCTAATAGCTGTTGATGGACCTACTGTCCATGAACATATCTAATTCTTTTTTGAACCCAGTTACACTTTTGGCCATCAGAAAATCCCCTGGCAATGAGAGCCACAGATAGACTGTCCATTGTGTGAAGAAGTACTTCCTTATGTTTCTTTTAAACCTGCTGCTTATTAATTTGATTGGGTGACCCTACTTCTTGTGTTACACTGCTCTACAGCCAAAATGCTTCTGAAATAAATGTAGTCAAACTTTACTAATTCTGGGTCACTGAGAACAAAAATGATGCTTAAAGTTGTTGATTGGCTCCGGATTTCAAGATATGCTATTGGGTCAGTATATACGACCCTTGACTTGGGAATGGCGGAGGATAAGTGAGTTATAAAGGGAAGGAATCTCAATTTAAACCAGAAATGACTAAAATACATCTTTGACTGGATCTATGAATAAATCTATGACTGGGTTTGGACAGTACTTGCTTTTTAGGCAAAACAATGAATGATGCAATCTGAAGCTGGTATTGCGTCATACATGATATGAATTGCATCATGTTATTCCTAGAAGTCATGGATGATGCAATCATAACGAAGCTTACATCACTCTGCTGAACAAATTGCCCTATATCAGCTCTAGAAATCATACAGTGTCGTGCTCTCTTATTTGTCAGTGTTTGATTTTGCAAAGGGACACATTTCTGTTTAGCCAAAGTGAGCAGAGATGCCTCATACTTGTGTGAACAGTGCAGATAACTTCTGCTCTGTTTGTGGTGAAGTGACTTTTGCATCACAAAAGCACAGTATAACCACTATGGTTAAGAAAGCCTATCACCTTTCTTTTGTCTGCAAAATTGGAGATCAGGACAAGAGGTGGGCCCCACACATATGCTGCAACACTTGTGCAACAAATCTTCACCAGTGGTTGAACAGGAAAAGGAAATCTATGCCTTTTGCAGTGCCAATGATTTGGAGAGAGCCAACAGATCAAACCAGCAATTGTTACTTCTGCATGGTGCCTCCAGTT
The DNA here is from genome assembly GCF_013100865.1 of Trachemys scripta elegans. Classification (NCBI taxonomy): domain Eukaryota; kingdom Metazoa; phylum Chordata; order Testudines; family Emydidae; genus Trachemys; species Trachemys scripta. The sequence goes on along the minus strand of NC_048303.1, from coordinate 54,394,780 downwards.
GGGAAAGGTGTGTCAAAGAAGAAAAAGTGGACTGTGCATTATCCAAACATTCCATCAGCTATATGCCCAGTACCCCACGGAGAAGGACTGCCGGTTCCTGATGCACCAGACTCATTCTCACTTGAGTCAGACGAGGAAGAGGATGAAACTTCTAGTCCAGAATCATCAATGTCACAGGACCCACATTTTCTCCCATCCTCCTCCTCTGAACCACACCTCATAACACAAGGTGAACTGAATGACCTTGTCAGGGATTTGGAACTACCCAAGAGTAAGGCAGAGCTGTTGGGCTCCAGACGACAGCAGTGGAATCTCCTGGCAGGTGATGTTAGGGTTTCCATGTTCCGTGACCGTCAAAAGGATCTTGTCCCATTCTTCTTCCTGGAAGGTGATCTTGTAGCCTGCAACAACATCGATGGTGTGATGGCAGCCCTCAACATCATTCACGATCCAGATGAGTGGAGACTGTTAATTGATTCATCGAAGATGAGTCTTAAAGCTGTTTTACTGCATAATGGCAATGTTTGCCATCAATTCCAGTTGGTCACGCAGTCCATATGAAGGAAACCTATGACAACATGAAACAACTTTTGAGGTGCATAAACTTTTGAGGACCAACATCAGTGGCAGCTTTGTAGCTATTTGAAGGTTGTTGCTCTCTTGTTTGGTCTGCAGACTGGATACACAAAGTACTGCTGTTTTCTCTGCAAATGGGACAGTCGTGCAAGAGATTCCCACTACATCAAGAAAGATTGGCCACTCCGACAGTCATTGGAGCCTGGGAGGAAAAGTGTTCAGCATCCACCACTTGTTGAATCAAGGAAGATTTTGTTACCACCCTTACACATCAAGCTGGGTCTCATGAAGAACTTTGTCAAGGCCATTGACAAAACACAAGCAGCTTTCAAGTACCTCTGTGGAAAATTTCCAAGGTTAAGTGAAGCTAAGATAAAGGAAGGTGTCTTTGTTGGTCCTCAGATTTGTGAACTTCTTCAAGATGATGCATTTGACCATGCACTGCGTGGCAAGGAAAAGACGCCATGGAAAGCCTTCCAGTTAGTGGCAATAAATTTTCTCAGAAACAACAAGGCAGACAACTACAGGTTGTTGGTGGAAAACCTCCTCAAGGCATACAAAAGCCTTGGTTGCAACATGTCACTAAAGATACGTTTTTTGCACTCTCATCTAGATTTTTTTCCACTGAACTGCGGAGCAGTGAGCAACGAGCACGGCGAGCGATTTCACCAGGACATTGCAACAATGGAGAAATGCTATCAGGGCAAATGGAGCCCATCAATGTTTGCAGACTATTGCTGGACAGTGACAAGAGATGACACTGAATAGGACTAAACTATGTACACAATAGTTTTTGGCCTTTTGTTTCATAATAAATTTTATTTATATAACCCTTTTGCTGATTTTTAAAGTGTTACATAAACAAGACAGGTGAAATATTATCATGTAAAGCAACCGTAAACACATGACCTAGGTTTACAATTTATGATTAAAACTTTACTATCTACACAATATACATAGACACAAAATGTAAAAACTTAAATATCTTAGAAACAGTAGCCAATCGGTTGTTTTAATTGTCATATTTGAATTCAGCACATCAAAACACTTAATAAATAGCACATTTTATCTCTGAAGCAGACGACTTCTCAAAAATTGTAGACCAGTGTTATTTATCACTCTCCCCAATTTTTGGATCAATTGCAAACTTTATAAGTGATGATCTTATGTTTTCTTCCAGGTCACCGATAAAAATGTTAAATAGTGTAGGGCTGAGAACTGATCTCTATCATGTTAGTTTGACAGGATCTATTTTCTATAAACCCATTTTGATTTACTTTAATTATGTTATCCTCCTTTAATTCATTATTAATTGAGTCCCATATCAGCTGATTCATTATCTTCCCCAGGATCAATGTCAGCCTGACAGGCCTATAATTACCCAGCTCATCCCATTTAACCCTTCTTTAAAAATGGCACATTATCTTTCTTGTATCTTCTGGAACTTCTCCAGTGCTCCAAGTAGAGCCCTGTGCAGATACAAATTTATATCCATGGATGCGGATATAAATCGGTATCCGCAGAACCACAGGGCTCTCCCGGGAACTGCAGCAGTGAAAGGAGCAGAACATGTAGCTGCCACTCTCAGGAGCCAGTGCCTCACGCTGGCAGCTCTTCCGGCATAGCTATACTGCCCCCAGACCCACCCACTGGGGTGGGCACCACGCTCACCAGCATGCCCCTGGACAGGAGACACAGACAGCTGCATGGAAGGGATGGGGGCAGGGCTGGGGGCGGTGCAGCCGTGCTGGAGTTGCTGCCAGCATGGGGCACTGGCTCCTGGGAGCAGCGGCTTCACATTCTGCTCCTTTTACCACTGTGGTTCCCAGGAGAGCCCTGCAGTTCTGCAGTTACAGATTTATATCTGCGGATATCCCCAGATATAAATTTGTATCCGCACAGGGTTCTAGCTTCAAGCCTCACTGACAAAAAAATTCACAATCCAGTGAGCACATTAGCCGTCTCTCTTAAAACTCTTGAATACAAGTTATCTGGACATTCTGATTTAAAAATGTCTAGCTTCAGTAGTTAGTTTTACCTCTGAGCAAGGGGATGGACTAAATGACCTCTCATGGGATGATTTAGTTGGTGTTGGTCCTGCTTTGAGCAGGGGATTGGACTACATGACCTCCTGAGGTCTCTTCCAATCCTAATCTTCTATGAATCATGGTCCCTTCTAGTCCTACATTTCTGTAATTCTATGATCCCAGTCTTGTGGAAAGTACCACAGAAGACTGAATGATGCTGCTGTTTGTGATCAGCATGTCACTCTTAAAGCTGCTTCCTTTTGGTTGCAATGTAACAGCACAATGCCTCTCAACCACCATATGGCACCTTCTGCCCATATCTCTCTTCATACTCTGACCTTCCCCGCAATACCAAAATGACCTCTCTGGTCAGTCCAAGCTGATCACATTTGTGTCCTCCTCCAATGCTTTCTTTCATGCTGCCTGCCACACATTTCTGTCTGAGACTATTATGCTTCCTGTCTCTCCTACTCTATGTCCCCTGCCTATAAATTATATCTGTAACTAAAAACAGTGATTATTCAAAAGGTTTTTTTTTACCCACATGCGTATTCTAGCCTCCAGTGTGACCTTGTAACCTTAATGTCCTTTCCTTCATCTACTTATCCTGTCCCATCCCCTAGCTATGATATTTTCTCCTCCAGCTGTCCTTGTTTTGCATTGTGAGCACTCATGGGCAGGGAACCCGTATTTTATTTGTTTGATGAAGCACCATGCTTATCTTTAAAATCATCTAAAGTCAATGGAGTTATGCTGATTTACATTAGCTTAAGATCTGGCCCATAATAAATAAAAATGGGGCATTTGTTCAAGACTGACTGACTAAGGGAAAAGTGTCCTCTAGTGAGTCACCCATATTACTTACTTTTCCAAGTACTGACTAGGGACATCCTTATTAGTTTATTAATTATGCTAAGATCACAGCCTAAGGTGGTATGGGCGTGAGGTGACTGGAACATTTATTTAAGAATTTGAAAAAAATATTACTATCACCTCCTCATAATTTACTACATCTGGAGTGAATTAATGGCAAGTACTAGAAATCAAAGCTCAGTGATCCAAGAAGCCAAAGTTACTAGCCCTTGGTTAAAAAAAATCAAAATAATGTGAGGTACATAAACTCGCAGAAAATATCCCGACTCGTTTATATATGGGGATTACATACATCATTCTCTAATAAAGTAACCCACTATAAACTAGGTATGCAGAAAAAGGGTTTGCTTTCTATTAACTCATGGAAGTCAACTATGTATGTCTGCAGAGTAAACTGCTAGGAAAGCCGTCTCTGAACCCTGTGCTAATAAATATACAATATAAGCTTTTCAGGAGCATGGAAACAGAAGAAGATTTCTTCCATTTTAAGTTTTATGCCTTTCCTGTGGAATTTTTTCCTAGGATTAAAAAGAACTGTAGATATTTTGTCTGACACTGAATCATCATAATTCTAGCCTTGCAGGAATCATGTAATCTGTTCTCCAAGAGAAACCAGCTCCTCTGAATGAATGAACCCTCTCTGTTGGGTAACCCCTTCCCAATTTGAATTATTGCCAATAATTTGGATCTTGTGCATTTTATAATTCATGCTCGTGCCCCGCCCCCACCCATTTTCTGATTCCAGTTCCTGCTGTGTCAGAGCCACTTTGAATACAGTGTGTAACAGAGATACAGACTTATAGCCTCTGGATAGCCAGTAATATCTCAGCACTTGAGTGTACCCTTGTTTACACTTGCCATCAGAACAATCATTGTTAGACAACCATGCCAACATTCTTAACTTAGTCCATGTTGATACTATACTTGTTAGATGTTTAGTATCTTCTATGCCAGGAGAAGGATTCCATTTTGTTACAGTTACTGTACATCTAGCAACCACAAGAGAGTTCTTATACACTATGGATTTTTAGTGATTTCAGAATATCATTAGCATATAATGCACATCTACTATCATTGCATCATCCCAGAAGGAAATCACACTAGTTACTTAATTCCATGTGTGTGTCAATTATTAAGCAAATATTTCTCTAAAATATTAACAGTCCTGAAATCAGATCTCCCTTCCCCCCTGAATTTATGCCTACAGAATTGGCATTTGTGTCAGCTGTAAGCGAACCCAAATAAATTCAGATTTGGGTTCTAACTGCAAAGTTTGTTGAACTCCACTTATTGACATTCATATCAAAGTGGTGTTATTTCACAGTGCTTGCCCAGTAGCCATTTAATGCTTCTGAAAAACGTATAAGACCTAGCAGGAGTGAAAGGCCTAGCACTGTGCAGGATCTACGCAGTCTTCTCAGACACAACTCCTACCCCCACACACACCTAAAACTCCATCATGAAGATCCCTCAAGGATCAATAAACTCACACCTCCTCATGAATACCTGTATGAGACTGCTTACAGAGATTTCAAAACACCATAGACTGCAATGCCATCAAACAAAGAGGACACTTAACTGTAGTGTGTGAAGTCTGCTGCCAGTTAAGATGTCCCAATGCCTGGAAGAAATAAATGGATCAAACTCATTCCAGGAAAAACAGAAGTGAGCATAATAGGAATGGGGAATGCTAGTTGAGGAAGTTAGCAATATGAAACAGTGACTTACTGTAACTGTGGTTCTTTGAGATGTGATGTAGACGTATATTCAGCTTAGGTGTGTGCGAGCCCAGTGCACCAGAGGTGGAGAATTTTACCTAGCAGTACCTGTAGGAGGCGGCGCTCGCATTCATGTCTTTTCCTCCCCAGCTATATGAGGCAGCACTGCCTCAAGCCCCCTCAGTTCCTTCACACCAAATGCTCAGAGACAGGGCTCTGATGCAGGGGGAACAGAGGGTAGGTCGTGGAATACATGTCTGCATCATGTCTTGAAGAACCACACAGTTACAGTAAGTAACCATTTCTACTTCTTCTTCAAATAGATACCGCCATGTATTCCACTTAGATGACTCACAAGTAGTGAGGCTCAGAGTCTGTCTAAACAAGGATTGCAGGACTGCCCTCCCAAAGTTTGCATCAGCTCTGGATCATGGCATAATGGTTGTGACGGGGTTTGACTCACCACCGTGGCCACCCTGGGATTAGCTCGGGGTTGCCAGTGCGCCCTCCTCAGGTGGTATCTCGCCCGTCTTCACTCCTGTCTCCGCATCCAGGACCCGCGTTGCTCCCTGGACCACGTCTTCCTCTTCTGGACACAGCCTTCCAGCTGTGCCCCACTTGGTTCTTTCCCCCCTTCCGGGGGATCAACAGTCCTCAGTCCAACCACTTGTCTCAGTGGTACTCTGCAGTCCAGGTTCTAGCCACTTATCTCAGTGGCAGCCTGCAATCCATGTACTAGCCACTTCCCTCAGTGGCCAGTGGGGGCAAGGTGTGTGTGTGTGGGGGGGGGAGGAGCAGCTCGGTCCTGCCCACTACTCCCACACACCTAAAACTCCATCATGAGGATCCCTATAGCCGGCAGCCATGTACTGCCCCTCCTCCAATTCCACCATCTTCTTCCCTGGGCCACTTCCCCCGCAGCCCCAGCACCTCCTCTGCCCTTGTGTCAGGGCCTCAGTCTGGCAGCCATCAGCCTGGAACTTTTCATACTCTGCTGACTCTGCCCAGCACTGCTCTGGCCATGGTGCTCCAACTCTATAAGCAGCTAATCCTCCTCCCTCAAACTCCAGGCAGTGACTGCCTCTGGTTTGCTCAGCAGCCCCTTCTTATATGGGCCAGCCTGACCCTGTATGACTCCTCCAATAAACCTTCCCCTAATTGGCTGGCACTACAAGCCTTTTCCCTATTGGCTGTCTCCCACACAGCCTCCCCAGGGTTGCTTTAACTCCTTGCATACCAGTGAGGGGCAGCTGCCCCATCACAATGGTTTGTAAATGTATGTATGGATGACTACATAGCAGCCCTGTGAATGTCCACTATTGAGACATCACTGAGGAACACTATTGATGTAGCTTGTGCTCTTGTGGAATGAGTTTGTGCACTCTGAGGAGGTGTAACCAAAGCTGTTTCATACGCAGTCTAGATACAGGATGTTATCCACTCGGAGATGCTCTGTGAAGAGATCACTTCCCTCTTCGTACAATCTGCATTTGACACAAACCAACAAGGTGAAGCACAAAACAGTTTAGTTCTGTCCAGATAGAAGGCTAGACATTGCCTGATATCTAATGTATGGAGAGGCTGGTCCTCCAGAGATGACTGTGGCTTAGGAAAGAACACAGGTAAATATATTGCCTGGCTCAAAAGAAACTGAGAAACCACTTTAAACAAATATTTTGGGTGTGGTCGTAAAGTCACTTTGTCTTTGGAGAATTGTGCATATTGGGACTCTGCCATCAGAGTCTGCAACTCACAGACACTCCTTGTGGATGTTATCGCAACCAGGAATGTAGTTCTGACACAAAAGCAGAAAGGGACAAGATGCCTTAGGTTTGAACAGAGGTCCTATTAAGGACACCAGAACTGTGTTAAGGGTCCACAGAGGAACCAGCTCTTGGACCAGAGGATAGAGATGAAGAAGCCTTTTTAAGAATTTTGCTACCATGGCATTGGAAAAGACTGATCTCCCATGAATGGGGAGGATGAAACACTGAAATTGCTGCCAAATTCACCTGATGAGCTGAGTGCAAGGCCTTACAACTGAAACTGCAGCAAGTACTCCAAGATGTCCTGGATATGAGCTAGTATTGGTGAAACTCTGTGGGCCAAATGACAACACTGAAAACTGCTTCCATTTTGCGGACTGGGCCATGTATTAGAAAACTTTCTGATATCGAGTAGAACCTGTTAAATAGCTACTGAACACCACTCTTCCTCCTCATTCAACCATGAAACAGCCATGCAGTGAGGTGCGACCATGATTCTGGGAATAGGTCGGGCTGGAGAGAAAGGGATATGGGAGGCTGAATCAACAGCACAAGAAGGTCAGCAAACTAACATTGCCTCGGCCGTGCCAGGGCAATAAGGCCCGGTCCACCTTCATCTTGGGATGACCTGTGGGATGATCAGGATCAGGGGAAAAGCATACAGAAGAACCAACTTCCAACTGAGATGGAAGGCGTTGAACAGTGAGCCCCAATTGAGGCCTCCTCGAAAGCAGAACAGATGACATTTCCAGTTGTCCCTTGCAGCAAACAGATCAATCGTCGGAATGCCCCAGATTGCCAAGATGACCCACAGAACACTTATGTTCAGGGATCACTCATGATGTAGGAAAAATTTCTGCTGAGATGGTCTGTGATATAATTCTGGATCGTGGGCAAGTGATCGGCTTTTGAAGTGATGCTCTCCTCAATACAGAACTGCCACAACCTGATTGCCTCTTGACAGAGCACCCTGGAGAGCATTCCCCCTTGCCTGTTCACATAATACATTGCAGTGCTATTGTCAGTGAGTATGAACCACTGAGCCCCTAATACAATCCAGAAAGGTGTGACAGGAATTGTAAATGGTTCAAAATTCCAGGATGTTGATATGCAGTGAGGCCTCCTGCTCCGACCACAGACCCTGAACTTTCTGCAATCCCAGATGTGCTCTCCAGCCCATCAGGGAGGCATCAGTGACAACAGATCTGGTTGGTTAGAGCCAGACGAAGGGAACACCCTGACATACATTCGATGGAAGTGCCCACCACTGCAGGGAGTTCAGGAACATCAGAGAAAGACGGACCAATCTGTCCAAGGGGTGAAGAATTGGACAGTAAACTGTCTTGGGCCACATTTGAAGTGGGCAAACACTCACCCTTGAAAACTGGATCACTTGCATGCAAGCAGACATGTGACATAAGGGCCTCAAGCATATCTGAAGTCATGGAAGGCTGTGACTGCAGACTGAGGCAAGGATGGCAAATCACCTGAAAACGGTCGACAAAAATGCTCTCAAACTCATAGAGTCTAGTAGGGCCACAGTGAACTTGATTTTCTGAGTGGGAACCAAAGTTGATGTCCCAGTGTTTAGGAGAAGACCCAGACAGTTGAGTAACGCAGTATAGTGTTTATGTGACCTGCCCTCTGGACCCTGCCCCTCAGTAGCCGGTCATCCAGATATGGGAAGGTATGCATTCTCTTCTCTCTGAGGTATGCCTTCACCATACACTTGGTAAAAATCCGGCAGAAGAGATGCCAAAAGAAAGCACCATGTACTGAAAATGGTGTTCTGCCATGATGAACCAGAGGAATTTTCTATGGCTTGGCAAAATTGCCACATGAAATTCTGAAGGTCCAGAGCAACAAACCAGTCATTTTGAGATAACACTGGGAGGATAGTCGATAGGGTGACTATTTGGAACCTCATGTGTCTGATATATTTGTTGGGGCTGCAAAGGTCAAGAATGGGTCTTACTCCTCCTGTGTATTTGAACCAGAAAGTACCAGAAATAGAGACCCTGGTGTTCTGGAGGAACTTCCTCCAGCCTCCCAAAAGCCAGTAAACAGCAAAGCTGCTTGAGAAGCAGTATATCGTGAGCGGGGTTCCTGACGTGGAATGGGGATGGGTGTGTAATGGGGAAGAGGAACTGGATGACATAGCTCGATTAGATAGTTCTTAGGACCCAGTTGTTAGTCGTAAATCGAGCCCCAAGCATTATGAAAGTGAGCCAGCCTGTCCCTGAATGGAGGGGAGGTAGTAAAGGGAGTTATGACTGGACCATTGCTCTGGACAAAGGAGTCAAAATGCATACTTGGGGCCAGATAGGAGAAAAAGTCCTCAACTTCCTCTACCAGCACAAAATAGCACAAGTGCTTTGCAATAGGTGGTACTGAAGCTGACATGCTCCAAAGATCCTTTGCAGGCTCTAGGAACTCACTCTTCTGGGGCAGATGGCTGTAGGCTATTCAACAACTTATGTGTATTCTCCTGCAGGAACTCCAGCTGAATGTCCAGGGAAGCAGCCACATGCAGCAGATGGTCATGGTAGGCCTTGAAATCCTCAGGTACTGAAGGAGAGGAAGAGCCAAGGACATCCAAATCATCTGGGGTGGTTTGTGTAGAGTAGGCTTGGTGTTTGAATGTAAGCCAGGTGCAGGTAGCTCCTGTTGTCTACACCTGACCTAACCCTGAGTTTTTTTGGCTTGTCAAAGAGAAGATTTAAGTTTTCTCTTACTGTGCTCATGTGCTCTGTTCCCTGAGTGTTCTGCAGCATATGTAAGGCTGGAGTACTAGTACATGTTATGGGCATGTTGAGACATCGCTTGAAGAGGGTAGAGTTAAGGTTTCATGGGGGAGGCTGTGATGTACCTTAACTCTATTTTCTGATTTTCAGAAGTTTGAACATGGCTGGGCATGATCTTCTGGAAAGGCATGAGACACCACCAGGCAACCTTAACTCTGCATTCACAGAATTGTCGGTGAATTTCCTAGTGTTTTGAACAATGTAATGTTATTTTTAGGAGACACCTTATTTGAGTTATCACATGGGTTTGCAGGGGGAAAACTCAGGAAGGTAAAGGATGCTATTTGGTTTGTAAATGGTTCTTGCCCCTTCCAATAGTGATAATGGTCATGCTATGAACTCTTTTGGGGTGAACTTGCTACCAGGGTAGGGAGAAAAAACACAGAGGTGGGTTATTTCACAATATTTTGAAAAATTTATTCCATATAGGTTATGATAAGTTTAAGCTTGTGAGAGTGGACTCACGTCTCCCTGCTTCTCCGCACACACACCCATTGCCCCACCTCCACCTGCTGCCAGCATTTCCAGGTCCAACTCCCTTTCTCATCCCTGCATCTATAGCTGACTCTTAGTAGCATAGAAGGGTCAGAGAGGTGTGATGTTATCTTAGTGTGATTGAAAATACACTATGGGGATGAATACATCCTGAAACAATAGCTCTGAGAGATGGAAACTGCTCCATCTCCTCTCCCCTCCTTCAATTTCAGTAGACCTGTGCCATGCACTGAATATGCCCATTCTCAACTCCTCACCTCAGTCTCTGAGCTATGTGCTCCATCCTTTCCTGGTTTGAGCTTCCAGTTATCATCTCAGTCCTGTGTACTATGCCATGCACTGAGCCTACCTGTCCCCAGCTCCCATCCCCTCGAAGCATTGTGTGCCTGTGTCATGCAGTCAACACAGAATTCCTAGCTTCCCATCCTGGGATCAGCATTATGGGGCATGTTTGGAAAGGGAGACAAAAATGCGGGCACATGAATATGGGGAGGCAGAGTTGAATCACCTCTAAATCCCCCACTGCACAGCTCTGACCCCCTCCTTTACTTCCCCCCCCCCTGCACTGTTCTTACTTCCTTTTCTCCCTGGATGCTGCTGCTTTTCAGAGAAGAGTGAGCCTGGACCCCTTCTTTGTGCTGAAGGCAGCAGGGGGAGTTGCCTCCCTTGATCAGGGAGCAGTAGAGAAAAGGGGAGACCTGAAGCCCCCTCCCTTAGTTGGGTGGATCAGCCACAGGGAGGAATTGTGGGGCTCCGAGTACTTGTAAGGGGAAGAGGACATAGATGTCTCCCCTTCCTCGTCCCCTACTATGGCACTAGAGGGGAAGGAGACTGAGACATGGCAGAGCTTCTCCCCAGCTTTCAAGCCTATGCTGCCATGCCCAATATCCTGTAAGTAGGTTTACTGTCCAAACAAAACAAACTCAGCTCACCCTTTGCCCCAAGATTTCACAGTCTCCCCTCCCAGGGGTCTCTGGTAATCCTTCTTCTTGCATCTTCCTAGTCCCAGCCAGCTCCCTTCTCAGCTAGTCCTTACTGTGCAAGCTCTGCTATTCTAGAACCACAGTTCCCAGGTAATCTTCCTGGATACCTGGCCCCTTGCAATCAGTGCAGGGGACTGGACTAGATGACCTCTCGAGGTCCCTTCCAGTTCTGCGATTCTAATCCCAAACTTTCCTCCTTTAGGATTCTTCTCTGTCAGCACTTCTGCACACCCAGAGAGTAGAAGTCCCTTTGAAAATGATCTCTTATTATTATTGGATCATAGAAAAAACTACTTATTTGGAAACCCTGTTACCCTTCAAAGCTCTAGTCCAGGGGTCGGCAACCTTTCAGAAGTGGTGTGCTGAGTCTTCATTTATTCACTTTAATTTAAGGTTTTGCGCGCCAGTAATACATGTTAACATTTTTTAGAAGTCTATATTATATAACTAAACTATTGTTGTATGTAAAGTAAACAAGGTTTTCAAAATGTTTAAGAAGCTTCATTTAAAATTAAATTAAAATGCTGATCTTACGCCGCCAGCCTGCTCAGCCCGCTTCCAGCCTGAGGTTCTATTCACCTAGGCCTGCAGCGGGCTGAGTGGGGCCTGTGGCCGGGACGCCGGCTGGCAAGGGGCCAGCAGCCGGGACCCCAAACCTGGGCGGGGGTTCAGGGCAGAGGGCTGGGGGTGTGTGGGGGTACAGGGCAGAAGGCTGGGTGTTGGGGGGGACTCAAGGTCAGGGCAGAGGGCTGTGGGGGTGTGGAGGTGCAGGGCAGAAGACTGGGGTGCTCGGCTGTAGGGGTGCTCCCAGCCCCCTGTCCTGAGCGGCTCAAGGCAGGGGGCTGGGAGGGATATGCCCAGTTCCACCTGCTTCCCCAAGGCCCATCCCTACCTCTCTCTGCCTGCTCTATGGAGCAGCGAGCACGCTGCCCCTCTTTCCCCTCCCCCTTGCAAGGGCCATCGCCGAGAGGGAGGGGGGAGGGGCAGAGGGGCCGGAACGCACCAAGCTAGGGGAAGAAACGGGGGAGGGGGAAGCTTGGCTGCCACAGGACCAAGCTTCTGCCTCCTGCCCCTGCAGGGGACAGCGGTGGTGGGGGGGCTGAGTGGGCTGGGGGGCCGGGACCCCCCCACACACTGCTCTCCCCTGCGGGGGCAGAAGCTTGGTCCTGCGGCAACCAAGCTTCCCTCCTCCCCCGCTTCTTCCCCCAGCTTGGTGCATTCTGGCCCCTCCGCCCCTCCTCCTCCTCCTCCTACCGGGCAGGCAGGGTGCCACTCAAAATCGGCTCGCGTGCCATGTTTGGCACACGTGCCATAGGTTGCCGACCCCTGCTCTAGTCAAACTATATTTTCAAAAACATGAATAATCCCCTTACACCAAGGATTCCCAAACTTGGTTCGTGGCAAACTCCTGACGGGCCATGAGATGCTTTTTTTACCTGACCGTCCACAGCTACGGCCGCTCGCAGCTCCCAATGGCCGCGGTTTGCCGTTCCTGGCCAATGGGAGCTGCGGGAAACGGTGGCCTGGCCCGCGCTGCTTCCCGCAGCTCCCATTGGCCAGGAATGGTGAACTGAGGCCACTGGGAGCTGGGAGCGGCCATACCTGTGGACGCTCAGGTAAACAAAGCGTCTCGCAGCCCACCAGGGGCTTGCCCTGAACAAGCCACGAATCAAGTTTGGGAACCTCTGCCTTACACTAATCAGGGTCTAGGTGTGCTGGCCCCTCAGGAGCTGTTCCAGAGCACAGACCCCTGTGACCCTTGTCAATGTATGTGGATGAAGAGTTCCCTCTCAAAAAGGTTTCTTAATGTGTTTTTTAAGTTGACACCATGTGAAAATTAAACTCCCCCAGCCCACAATCTGAGACCCACCCCATCAGTTCAGTTCCTCAACAGACCATGGGAAGATGAAGGGCCCAATTCACTATTGGTCAGAGAACACAGAGCATCCCAAAGCAAATGTTGTTTCCTTGTCAAGAGTTTGATTTCCTTTGCAAAAGCCTCAGAAACCTAGGTGGGTGTTCACTAGTCAAAGCTCCTCATCCAAATACATGGAGATGGTGCTAGGGAAAAGATTTAGTTGTTGGATACAATCCCCTCAAATCATCCCTTAGCTCCTTCTTCAAAAACATCCACTCCAGTGAGGGATATGAAGACACAGTAGTGATTGTCTGTGGCATGCATCATACTGATGTCAGCACAGTGATCAGCCTCATTTTCACAGCTTACAGTTCTTGTTCTCTGTTGAAAGGCAAGTGTTGCTCTGTCAGGGATGGATGCTCTTGCTAGCCCTTCATCAGCCCTCTTGTCATGACATCTGGAGTGGGGGCAAGGATACTTTCACTTCTCTTGCCCACTCTGGCTCACGGGGTTCTCCTCTGCTACATTTCTCTTTGAGGTGAATTGTCCTTTTAAGGATAGAGTCCAACCCATTGTAATCCTTATTCAGCCACTTCATCTTTGCAGTTGAGTTGAATGCTTGGTCCATCCTCTACAGCTCTTTATCTCAGTAATGGAAGGGGGAGGTGGAGGAAAGGGTCTCCTCACCAATGTTGAGTTTTGCAGAATCTGACCCTATTTCTCTAAGAGCATTGTGACATCCTGCTTGCAGTACCCAGATTTGTGAACTCCTCTGTTACCCCCTCTCAGCCTCAGCAAGTAAGAGTTTTGCAGCTGCTAAACTATGTTTCAGCTCCCTGCCACACCAGTTTGCCTGCCTTACCAGCAAACAGGTCTCTGTTACCTGCAAGACAAGGTTGGACTGAATCTGTGAACCCCAACTCCCAAGTTCCCCAGAGATATCTCTCTGCAGCATCCAGTCACTCTCACTGGACATTCACAGAAGTTAAGTTTGCTACCTCAAAGAGACAGAGTACATACCAGTCTGTATGGCTAGCTAAGGACTCACCCTCCAGTTTAATACACAGCACGGAGATAGTTTTGTAATACAACATATGCTTGTTTCATTAACAAAGAACAAGAGATTTAGGGGATTCTAAGCAAGAATGAAAGAGGCAGGTATAGTTACAAGTGAAACAAAACAAACCAGGCTTTCTAGTCACTACAACTTAACAGAAAGTTACAACCTTTGCCTAGGGAGTTTTCTCACTTAAATCAAGATAACAGCATCCTTAGCCCTTCGGACTAGGGAACACAACTTTCACAGGCTCACAGGATGCTGTTCCTTATGTCCCTTAAGTGATGGGTGCCAAAGTGGCTTTTTACTTCTGCTTATATTTCCCCAAAGTGCATTGTTTTGTCCTCAGGGTCAGGATAACCTCTGGCTGATCCTTCCCATTGCCTTGCTGATTCATATGCAAATGAGGCTTCCATTGTTTTGATTCCATAATGCTAAATTTACATTGCAGAGAGATAGATAGCTGCCTTTCCTCTTGTCTGGTGAAAGCCTCCCCCACAATGTTTTGTCACAAACTTTAAAGCATATAATCAGTATCTCCATTTGATTCTCCATACAGCGTTAACACAAACATTTCACATTGATATGAATCAGCAGTGTCTCATTGACTTTCATAAAAAAAAAAATCTAACTCATTACACTTTTATAGTTGATTCAATTGCTTATTCTTTGGGGCTCAGACCCCCTGTTCTCCACCTGGAGGTATCCGGACTCTGATTGTCACAAGTATATCTACAGTGAAGCTGTAAGTGTAAACTCCAGCTCTAGGACACACACGATCACTAGCTCTGATTGAGCTAGCATGCTAAAATAAAATGTAACCACAGCAGCTGGAGCAGGAGGTGGAGCTAGCCACGCCAAGTACCTATCTGTGGTCTTGGAATGGGATGGTACTCTGGCTAGTCCCCCCCCCACACACACACACACACAGCTACACTCAATTTTTAGCATGCTAGCTGGATCAGAGCTAGCACAGGAATATCTCCTCAAGGCATAACTTACACCTTTCGGCTTCAGTGCTGACATATCCAAAGACTTGTTTTACTTTTGCTTTACACTTAAGTTCCCTCAAGCAGCTCATTCTACCATTATTTGGCAGGAACTTTAGGTAAGGAGGGGAAAGCTGTTAGTTTTTCACTCTAAAGAAATGACCATTTTTGTTTTAGTTTATACAAATGATTCTACTCCATCACAAGATCAAATTATTTCCCAGATGGCAGTACTGGTTCAGATTGTGCAATTTTAAGAAAGCAGATGGAAAGAGAAGCTTTTAAACCCTTGGAATCGGTCCCAAATATGCTGTCTGCCACAATGGGCAAAATAAGAAAAAGGGTAATGCAACATCCAAATAATTAGAACCCGAGAGAGGTAAATCCAGCTAGTTCACACTAGAGACTGTTTTAAAGTTACGAAGAAATTTAAAATATATCTAGTACATTTCTAGTAATCATAAAATAATTTAACTGCAAAGTTTAACTTACTCAAATAATGAGAAGCAATAGGTATCCTTTGCCTTTGTATAGCAATTCTCATTCTAGGATCTCACAACCCTTTACAAAGGTTAGCATAAGAGCTGGTCAGAGCTTTTCCTACAGAATAATCTTCCATTGGAAAATGCTGATTTGTTTATTTCATCTCCATCCTCTGTTGCCCCAGGAACTTCTCTGATTCTTTTCAGTAAGGGGAATCTTCACATTAATTTATTTATATTCCGCATCACCAATACAGCCTTATGCAGCAAAGTATTTACATTGTTTCTTGTCCTTTCCCACAGGTCCAAAACAGTGATCTCATTTCCTTGCTATCTCATCACACGCTGAGCTCAACTAGCCCTGGTCCTCCCACTATCATTTTCTTCCTGGGTTGTCTTTTATAGCCCTCGGCTGATGGCTAATTGGTTCATCAGGCATCTCAGCCTGATCAGCTGCATATCTCCAATCAGCCTTCTCCAGAGGAACTGATTAGTGCCTAAGTGATCAGAGTGCTGGCTCACCTGTTAGCTTTCAGCACTCTGTCACATTGACATTGACAAATGCATTGTAGTTGCAGCCATGTCGGTCCCAGGATGTTAGAGGGACAAGGTGGGTGAGGTAATATATTTTATTGGACCTACTTCTTTTGCTTGTCTCCCTCCAACCAATAGAAGTTGGTCCAATAAAAAAATATTACCTTGCCCACCTTGTCTCTCTAACATTGACATTGAAACTTTCTGTCAGAATGTGTCAACTTTGATAAAATTCTGAAGGAAAGCAAGCAGGTTTCCTGCCAGCTGGCCCCCATCTTTTTGTGAGTCTGGAAGGCCCAGCTCCCATACTTCCCATGATGACCAGTTCCCCACCTGACATGCTGACAGGACTCTGGACAGCTCAGTGAGCCTCATAAATGTTTTGAAATAGTCCAAACATTTTGAAATAGTCTAGACCTTTTAAAACAAAAAAGTTTGGAATTCCCATTCCATGGGAAATTTTGAAATTTCGTTGTTCATTCTACTTCAGAATGATCTTTTTTTTAAAAATTTCAGAATTTCCCACAGGATGGGAATTCATGTTTCTAGCCAGCTATAATCGGCATATATTACTATTCTCATTTTACAGATGGGGAAACTGAGGCTGGAAGGTTTGGGGTTTTTTAAAATCACAAACAGTAAGGAAGTAACAGTCAGGAATGTAGTCCAGTTTTCCTGATTTCCAATCCTGTGCGCTAACCACTAGCCCATGCCTTTCTTGTATACATTTCCTGACATGAGGTCTATTAATCACTCCACTCCTGGTCCTTTCTCTTCCAGAGGATGGGCCATAACCAACAGCATCATTCGCAGCATGCTTATTGTAAGTACCTTTTGCAGTTCCTAGGCAAAATTTTATTAATGGCTCAGCACTTGCCCAGTAGAACTGATATGATGATCAGGGAAGCTGAGCATTTTTTTTTCTGCTGGATGAGACTAGAAGATGTAATTCATTCTTTGTTTCATTTACAATCCTTATCCAAATTTAAGGGCCCCAAATTATCAGTTACTTGTTGATTACATATGAGTGTAAATTACGAAAATGTATATGCTGGCTAGGAAGGAAGCAGTGTAGTCTAGTGGATAGAGAAGTGAACTAAAACTCATTGGACCTGGGTTCTTTTCCTGGCCTTTGTCAGTGAGTTGCTGGGTGACCTTGGACAAGTGACTTTCCTCACTAGGTGCCTCAGTTTTCCCATCTCAGTAAAACAGGGATAATAATACTGACCTCTTTTATAAAGAGCTTTGAAATCATGTGATGGAGTCCATTCACCAGAGAGGCGCCTCCTGCTGGCTGTCTCAGAGATTAGCTCTTTCAGCCAGTGCACCCTCTCCTGGTGATGCCATTTCCACTGCCTTCTCCACCTGTGTCTCAGCCCAGGAACTGCAGTGTCCTTTTCATGTGACTCGACCCCCTGGTCATGCCACCATCTGTGGTTTCCCCCTTCTGGGGGCGGGGGTATCTCCCAGTCCAATCCAGCCACTTCCCTGTGGGCCTCCAGCCCGTAAGGTCCAACAGCCAGCCAGGAACTCCCTCTTGCTCTCCCGGTCCCTGCCACAACTGCTCTGTCCAAGATGCTACCTTCCTGCAGCCCACTAAGAACACAGTCCTCTCTCCTGGGGCTCCCGGCAGCAACTGACCCTTTTCTGCCCTGCAGCTCCCTTTTATGTGAGCCTGCTGGGCCCTGATTGGGTTTTGTGTGCAGTATCTCTACGCTGCTTTTAACCCCCTCCATTCCAGTGTGGGGTGAACACCCCAACACAGATCTATGGAGGAAAAGTGCTATAACAGCTAGGTATTATTATTATATTATGTAATTGCTAGAGTCAACAGGAACAGGTTAATTAGAGGGTATGGGTAGATATTTGACTCTCCACTCCTTGCACCTCTCTCCCTCACACACCTCATATGGGCCTGGTCTATACTACCCGCCTGAATCGGCGGGTAGAAATCGACCTCTCGGGGATCGATTTATCGCGTCCCGTCGGGACGCGACAATCGATCCCCGAATCGGCGCTCTAACTCCACCAGCGGAGGTGGTAGTAAGCGCCGCCGACAAAAAGCGGCAGAAGTCGATTTTGCCGCCGTCCTCACAACGGGGTAAGTCGGCTGTAATACGTCGAATTCAGCTACGCTATTCACGTAGCTGAATTTGCGTATCTTAAATCGACTCCCCGCTGTAGTGTAGATGTACCCTTACAAATAAATCACTGTATGAAATCTTGTCCTGGGAGATCTAGCATCTTAACCAATGGACTTGGCATTCAATAAAACATTAGTTTAATGCATTAAGAATATTAACGCTTGAAAAGGCTGCCACACTGCTAGGGCCCTAGCAAGTTCATGATCCGTTTTGGTGAATTTCTCGGTCATAGAATTTTTAAAATTGTAAATTTCATGATTTCAGCTATTTAAATCTGAAATTTCACAGTGTAGTGTAATTGTAGGGATCCTGACCCAAAAGGGTGTTGTGGAGGAGGTGTCGCATGGTTATTGCAGGGTGGGATTGTGGTACTGCTACTCTTACTTCTGTGCTGCCCTTCAGAGCTGGGCAGCTGGAGAGCAGTGGCTGCTGGCTGGGATCCCAGCTCTGAAGGCAGATCCGCTGCCAGCAGCAGCGCAGAAGCAAAGATGGCATGGTATGGTATTGCCACCTTTACTTCTGCAATACTGCCTTCAGAGCTGGGCCCTCAGCCAGCAGGCGCCTCTCTTTGGCCACCCAGCTCTGAAGGACGCCCAATTTGAGAAACGCTAGTCTCCCCCATGAAATCTGTATGGTATACTATCAGGCAAAAGCACACAAAAGACCAGATTTCATGGTCCGGGATGCGTTTTTCATGGCTGTGAATTTGGTAGGGCCCTACATATTATCATGTGTTGGTGCATCACCAGTAGAACTCAATTCTTTAGTGCTTCCAACTGCTTCAGGCTATGTGCCTTTGAATACATCTACACAACATTTTGGAGTCTGCACAAAGCGAGCTTCCCAGCCCAGGTCAACAGACTTGGGCTAGCAGGGTTTGTGCTAGAGCGCTAAAAATAGCTGTGTAGTCAGTGCTTTGAAATTGTGGCTGCGACTAGAGCTTAGGCTCTGAAGCCTAGGGAGTGGGATGGGATTCAGAGCTTGAGCTGCAAATTCAAAGTGCTATCTACACAGCTATTTTTAGAGTGTTAGCACGAGCTCTACTAGCCCATGTCTGTTGGCCAGGGCTGGTGCTACCATTAAGGTGAACTAGGCGGTTGCCTAGGGCGCCAAGATTTGGGGGCGCCAAAAAGTGGTGCCCCAATTTTTTTTTACAGCGTTCCCCCCCGAGCGCGCAGTCACCACTCCACTTCTCCCGCCTCCCAGGCTTGCGGCGCCAATCAGCTGTTCGGCGCCGCAAGCCTGGGAGGAGAATTAGAGCGGGGGCGGCGTGCTCTGGGAGGAGGCAGAGCAGAGATGAGCTGGGGTGGGGAGGTGCCGCATGGCTCCCTGGGCCGGGGAGCTGCCGCAGAGCTCCCCACCCCAGCTCACCTCTCCTACGCCCCCTCCCCCAGCACACCGTCGCTGCTCCACTTCTCCCACCTCCCAGGCTTGCAGCGCCAATCAGCTGTTTGGCGCCACAAGCCTAGGAGGGGAGAAGAATTAGAGCGGGGACTGCGTGCTCGGGGAGGAGGCGGAGCAGAGGTGAGCTGGGGTGGGGAGCTGCCTCATGGCTCTCCGGGGGGGGGGAAGCTGCTGCGGGGGGAGGCGCCTCAGGGCAGAGGGGGGGGCGGGGAGCTGCCACAGGGCTGGGGTGGTGCAAGGTGGAAGTTTCGCCTAGGGTGTGAAACTTCTTTGCACCGGCCCTGCTGTTGGCCCAGGCTGGGAGTCGAACTCCAATGGACTTTGTAGATATATCCTTGATGTCCAGAACTACCTGCAGCTGCTACTGCTGATAGTAGTTCACAGCCCTGTTCTTACCAGTGATCGCATGAAGGAATTGAAGGATGAAGTGATTAGTATTGTAGTAGCTTTAAATGCACAGGAGTCCTTGACAGTTTTCTTTTTTCCCACCTTCCTAGCCATGTATTGTTTCTGACTGCTTGCATATTCTTTTCTTCCAAAATGACAAACAGAAAGGGACTTCAGGTGCTGTAGCTATCATTGCCCTCCTTACTGTCTTTTTTCTTTAGCTTGGATTCCAAGTGTCTCCAATGGAGAAAATACATTAGAATCTGACAATTTCACTTTTAACTCTTCCTTATCTCCTCACTAGTGTCCTCCCACTCATCAGATACAATATTATCAATGTCCGAGGCCAAATTCTTCACTGGCATAACTTCACTGAAGTCAAGCCCAAACAATGGAAGAGGTGGTATTCATAGCTGTGACAACAGACAGAAGAAAACTGCCAGAAGCAGTACTAAGGCTACTAATTAGGGAAGTGCTACTGCTTCTGCTCCATCTGAGTTTAGTGATGACACATTCTATCCCCTCTGTCACTGTGCTAGTGTACTCTAGGTGTGTTCTTCTTAAAATGGAAGATCAGAAATTCCTGCCTCTTCAGACCAAAGGGAAATAGCAGCACAGAGTCCCTGACTGCACTTCAAAAACCACTTAAAAATAGGCAGGGGGATTTAAAAAAACAACAACAATCTGTACAATTGTGTGCCTACATGGCACATATGAATCAGCTATGTGCATGGGCAAATGGCTAGACAGGCCTCTAAATGCTGATTTGCACGTGCATTTACTTGATTTGCTTGTTGTAGTGGCAGCAATTGCAGATGCAAATGTAAGTGCATGATAGCTCACCTACAGTTTTTCACAGTGGTCTCAAACCTCCTTTTTTTAAAATTGGTACCAACTGTCTAAAATTTAGAGAAAACTAAGCTCAACAGCTACAAACTGCAACATCACAACTTGAGCTAGCTCTCAGAAAAGAACAGACGCATCAATATTTACAGCAGCACATGGTGACCCAGCCCATCTTATATATACACACACACTAGTGAGGCATATTTGTATGCCTGCCCCTTGCTCACATTTCTCTTGCATTCCTGTGCTAGCAATGCAACCAGCAACACAAATGAAGTCTGGCAGGCTCGCTCTCTCTGGTTCGCCCTTTCTAGCTATGATTTAGCATTTTTAAAGGGGAACTTTAATTTATGGGAATTCTTATAAGTTTGAAACAAGAGCAATGAGTTTTTTTCCTCTTGGTCTCCTCCAAGATTCATAAGACCTGGAAATCTCCACTAGCCCTGTTTTGGCATATGCACTTGCAGATATCCAGTAGCTGAATGCCTTCTGATTGATATTCACTAACATGGCCAATATTCATGGTGCTCAGCATTTTATTTGCCCATCCCTAGATAAAGTATAAGTTTTGATTCCATAGCACTGAGCCCAAGTATGCTAGTATTCAGAGGATTCTGCCATGCTTGTTTTTTAGTCATGACTTTGAGAGGGTCTAAACTATAGAAGTACTTTCTTGACTTAATTACCTTATTTTTCCTGGTATGTGAGCTAGAGCCTGATTACTAAGCAGAGAGTTCCTATAGCTTCCCATTGTGGGCAATGTTATCTGATTTTTGTTTTGCACCTAGATGCCATGAATGGCAACAATGCATTATTAAATAAAATAAATTCAATTAATAAACCATGCAGCTACAGAAAATGAAAGGGAAACATGATCTTGTAAAGGATAAGGATATCTTGGTTCTATTCCTGGCTCTGCCTCTGAGATTGGTCCAGTTACTTAACCTCAGTGATCCTCCATTTCCTCATTTGTAAAAGAGAGAAAATATCCACCTCTGGGCTATTTAATTCATTAATATTTCTAAAGTGCTTTGAGAGCTTTAGATGGAAGGTGGTAAAGAAATGCAAACTATTAATAGATTCTTACATTGGCTTGAAAGATTAAATGAGAAAACCCAGGTGGTGGACAACTAAATATCCAAGCAATTCTTTAAAAAGCAATTATAAAACAATCTAAAAAAAAAAATACATAAAGCATTCACATTTTACCATTTGCAACAAATTGTTCTTATACTGAAATCTTAATTCACAACACATCTGTTAATAATTATTTCAAAGATTTTACTCATTTTTGAATAATGATTGCGTTCCTACCTTTTAGGATTCGCAGACATATATTATACATGACATAAATGTTGCATTTGGTTCTCATTATATGAATTTCTCATTAACAACTAATTAGTCTTGATATTTTTTCTTAAATTATGTAGTATAAAAGAAACAGACCTTTAAAACTAAATGTAGCAGCAGTCAGTGAGTTAAACAAGTTTTACAGAAACAAACGTTCCTGGCCTATGATTAACCTCACAACCAACTGAGTGCAAAAATTGACCACTCAACCTGCATGTTGAAATTAACCAGAAAAAGAATGAAGGGAAAATACTGTGTTTCTGGTCACCTTTTTTTTTTTTTTTTAAGCTTTGTGTTGGAAACAGCAGGCATGCAAACTGGATTTTATTTCTATTAGGCTCCTAAAATATGGTTTTCCATTTCACAATTTGGAATCTAAGTAATGTATGTTTTTTGGATGAACTTCTATTAGAAAATTTAAAATATTACATTGAACTGAAAAATGAGATGTTAATATTCCCTTTTCAGATCTGATCTTTGGCTTATCCCAAATGCCATCGACTATAGTTTAGAAACCTGCCAAATGCAGTTGCGAGTGATGTAATACCGCAAGTACGACAATATGAACATTTTATATTTTTAAACTTATGCTTTTATTTTTACTTGTACTTTATAAGCTGGAGAATGATTTTTTTGCTATCTGTCAAAAATGTGTAGACAACTACATTCAACAGCCCTTTAACACCTGCAGCTTTACCAAACTGAATTTAGAAATATCAAGTAATGCCAGTGATGTTATGTCTAGTCCATTAACATAAATGTTTCTTAAAGCTTCCCTAATTACTTGTGACCAGAAACATATTATTTTTTATTGCTTATACTACCAGCAGCACTGCATTATGGGAGGGGGGACGCCGGGAGCAGTAAGGCTCCCTGCAGTGTGAGAGGGTGAAAGTTCTACCTGTCCCCGGTTTTACCCTGCACATCAAGGGTTCACAGTAAAATAGTCCTGACACTGACCTCTCAAAGACCCAGCAGCTGAAACAGCCTTAACAAGGTATTAACACAGCAACATGCTCCATAAACTATTACCAGCTGCAGGGGGAAAAAGAGAGAGCAAGAGAGAAGGGAAGAAAAAGGCTGTTTCACAGCTAAAGGATACACAGGAGTCACTAGTCAATAAAAAAATATAGAGGTTCCATTGCATGTTCTTTTAACTAGGTTTCAGATTTTAGTTGTTACTTACACTGAAAGAACATTCTAATGTTCTATAAATCAAAGTGTTACATCAAGGGTAAGCAGCTGAATTGCCAGATGTCATCTTTCTCTCACTCATCTGACTGAGTCATACCGTATTATTTCAGCAACAACAAAAATTCTTAAATAATGCAGGTGAAGTACATTTCTCGCCCCGCCTCCCCCCCCCCCAATTACTGGTGACTGTGAGCTGTGATTGAGAAACATGCTTATTCTCCCCTTAGTGTTTTATGACCCCTGAATATGGAAAGCTATGTTTTTATTCTACTTCAAATGTACAATTTGTATATTTGTAATACATTGCTTATGATGCTTCTCACTTCAGTGGCAGTTCTGCCTTTGCAGGCCCTGGTCGACATCACTTAACTAATCAGAAACATGTAAACGGTTTAATTTCATCGTCCCTTCAGTTGAGTATTACACTGTGAACAGTGTTCCAGAAGGGGCAGTTACTACAATGGCCCAGAACACAGCTCATTCCAGCAAGGTAGAATATAAATAGTGGTGTTGTTGCTGGACTTCTGAGACAGCAAGCCTAGTAACTAGAGCTGGTTGAATAATGGAGGCCTAGAGCTTATTCAGAATAAAAATAAAGAATTAAACATCTACATGGTATCAAAGAATATCCAGATTTATAATAGTAAACATTTTTTAAAAGAGTTCTGGAAAGGATATAAAACCTCAAGTTTCAGGGCATAATCCAACTACTAACTTTTGGAGGTTATGAGGAAACTTTCTCTGGGGCAGGCTATCCCACAGCTTCATATTGCAGGGTTCTTCCTCAACAAGCACTTCATACTAGTCACTCTCACAGACAGGGTCTAGACTAGATAAACTAATGGTCTGATTCAGTATAGCAATTCCTATTTTTCTAGTAAAAAACTCCCACTGATTTGCAAAAATGTACATGAATAACAGTGGAAATTTCAGTTTGTTGGAAGTCATAATGTCACCATAACAGTTTTTTTCAGATATTCAGACAATCTGCCGGTACCATGAAAATGTTAGTGAATGTTAGTGAAACATGAATATTATTGGTTTGAAAAATGAATGCCCATTTGAATTATTTGGGTTTTTCTCCTGTTTAAAAAGTTTGTCATCCAATCAGTAAGCAAAAACAATACCATCGGACTTAGGAGATCATCATAGTTAACAGCAAACAGCTAAAGTGAACTCTCTGTGAAGTAACTGTATTCTGAAAAGAATTCATCCAAATTGTATAGTGAGAAATTACAAATAATGAAGACACTGGCAGAAAACTAGGATGAATGAGTCCCTCAGGGGGAAAAAAGACTAAATTCATAGTGCATTTAGTTGGTAAGAAATAATTCTAGCAGCTCTATGGGCAGCCATAGCCAAAAGACTGAGGAACACCCAACACACACATGTACAGCTAGTAGAAGCAGGTCAGATGTGAGTGGACCTTTGCTTAATGCTGTAATGAGAGTAAATCTTTGGCCCATTGCTCCTTAAACAATGCAAGGGGAAATGGGTCACACAGTTCTGAGTCTGTTCCCAGTTCCGGTTACAACACCTTTAACCAGGTCCATGCCCTGTGTGCTGCCAGGAGTTATGGTGGGGGAGCTGCATATGCAGCACTTTCTTGCTACAGATCCTTTTCTCCCAGGTGGCTACACTGCTGAGACAGGCAAAAAGCTCAAAGATATTCATATACTATTTAAGAGGGTGGGAACAGGTAGCAGGGAAGGGAGAACAAAGGAGGAATAGAGATCAAACCTGCAGAAGATGGGAAAAAGATGGAAGGGAAACTCTGTAGGTGGGAAAACGAGGGAGGTAAGAAAAGAATATATATTAAACAAGAGAAAAGAAAGAGGAGGGCATAAAACAATGGACTTGGAGGGGAGAAATGGGAAAAAGTGGATTCAGGTGGCAAAAGAAGCCAAGAGTGAGACACTGGAAGGAGTGATAGATTCACGGAGAATGAGGAAAGACTATGGCAGATTTGGGTGAACCGGGGAGAAAGACATCTTCAGTCTCCGCACCTACCACATGAGAGAAAAAAACATCAGGATGAAGAGACAGAAAAATACCCAAGTTAGAAAGAAAACTAGCGATGAAGAGAGCAATGAGATGAAAGCACTACAATGTACATCAAAAAGGAAAGTGAGAAATTTAAAAATATAGAAAAACAATGGGAAAATATGCTTTAAGATATGAGTAAGAAAGATGCACTAAAGACACAGGAAATGAAAAGTAAAGGATGCAAACAGAAAAACAAAGATGACAAATTGGAATAAAATCAAACTGAACTCAAACAAAGATTGTGTCCGAAGAGATTTGATCACTTTATCATTGGTAAATTCCTTGAATCTTGTGTTAATAGTTTGGAGTAAATTTACATAAACTGTGTGTTAGGTTTTAGCTGCGCAAATCCTGTGAAAGACAGTGGGAGATACAAGGCCTAACAATTACAAAAGACCCTTGTTTATAGATAAACTATTTTCATTTCATTTCATAACAGGAATCTTTGAGACAACTCCATTATGTTCTAAAACACAAGACTACCCTATATTTTAAACACTGGACAGAGAAGCAACCCTCAGACCCAGTTACTGGTGTTTGGGATATGCTGGCCTACATAAATATTGCTCTAGAGTTGCCAACAAACTGTGTAAGCACCAATTCCATGCTGTCTCCTTTCGGCTATGAAGCAGATGCTAACAGGCTACATGTGAAAGATGAAGTCATGTTTCACCTTCTTAGTTAAGCTTTCTCTCAGTCCTACAGTGACATCTAGCGTCAAAAAAGTGTGCATCTAAATCTGGAAACAGTACTTTTTAGTATTCTGCATTTCAATAATGCAACAAAGTAGTTAGATATTATCAGTTTACTTCCACAAGGTGCTGACTCCCCTGGAGTGTTGGAGAGCAAGGTCTCAGGTTCAGGTTTTACATTATGAAAAAAAAATTATGAATGAAGCAGATTTTGGACCAAAGTTACCCCTACAATAACAAAGAAAAAATGAACAAATGAAACTTGTTTGTTTAATCAAAAATGAGAAATAGAATTTAACCTGATTAAAATTTTACAGCCAAAGGGCTTGATCCTCCTGTGGGAGATTTAGCATTCACTTTAGTGAGATTAGGATTGGGCCAAAAGGGCCAGCAGTAACCAGATGATGTAAACAAAGGATGTGGTTTTTAGTGTGATTCTGCCTGAGAATGTTAAGAGACAAGAGAGAAAGATTTAGTAGCAACTCCTTTATATGGAAGGAATCAATGCAGCCACATTTTTGCAAGCTCATTACAATGGTTCTGGTATTAATTTGATTATGACCCAAAACCAGAGTGCTTGGCTGTGAGCTGCTAGGGTAGCTAGGACTGTGGGATGCACAGCATACTCAGATTTGAGGGAATCCTTAAACTGTTTTCTAGCCAAAATCAGGGATGGCATCTAACCCTCCCAAGACAAGAAAGGCTTTCATAATAAGCCATGTAGAGTAATGGTGTCTGGGTAAGAGAGAGCAGGAAAATTCTAGGAGATGCATTCAACTCTCTTACTGCTCCTGCCTCTTCCCCTTGCTGCTTCTCCTCTCCCCTTCTTCCCACCAAATAACAGACCACTAGAGCTCATACTAAAAGAAATGTAATGTTAAGGTTATAGCGGGTTTCACTTTAAAATTGTGGTGGACTTAATTTTGTGTCTCCCCTGGGGAATTACATCATGTCTTTCTGACATCGTGTGCTTTATAAGATCACATACTGCTCCAAGACTCTGGCACAGTGGCAGTTTTAATTATGAACGCCCTTAGGTTTACCACTTTTAGTGGAGACTTCATTTGTTTGTTTCCATTTAGATATCTAAGAGGGGAAAAAATCTGTAACAGAAAATGCAGAGTTCCTAATTTCAAGGGATTTATTTTGGTTCTTACACTGAGACTGCTGAGATATTTCAAAAGTGCTTTAATAATCTGTCCCAGTTTTGCAAATTCTCCTATTTTTAAGATGACTGCTACCCAGCTCTTCTGTGTTTCACAGATGTGGTTTGAAAAGGCTATCCTCATTCAAAACAATCTTGAACCTTTCATGTCACAGAAGCTGTGGAGGGACTATGTGCAAGCTACAGAGGGTCACAGACTGCGGCTCTGCACCCAGCCTTATCTATTCATCAGAAATTCAACCAGGCCATGGAAACTTTTTTGTTTTCAATGCATAGGCCTCAGAGAGCCAAATGGCATGGGAAATTTAATGTACTTTAGTCTCACATTCTCCGACTGTGACTGTCAGTCTGAATCATGAATGGAGAAAAATAATCCTTGGAGGCTATTTTAATAGTATTTTTATGCTCTTTTATAGTCATTCAGCATAAAGCTATCAGTCTATGTTTGTACCCCAGGCTGAAACAGAATGGAAAACTTGAAAGAAAAGGGCCAAAGAACCAAATTCTGCTCTCACTAATACCGATGTAACACCACTGAATCAGTGGAATTATTCCAGCTACTGCAGTGATGGACACTTAAACAAGATCTTGATCAGACAGGTGCAATGACAAATCCTAAAAGACCCGGAGAAGAGTTCTGTATAGCTCGAAAGCTTGTCTCTTTCAACAACAGAAGTTGGTCCAATAAAAGATATTACCTCACCCACCGTCTCTCTCTCTAAATCCCAACAGCTGCATTGGCATACAATCTATTTAACTTGCCCCTTTAAATCTTTTTATGTCCCAGGCCAACATGTGCAACCACCATTTTTTCCTGCCCTTGAGTAGTGCTCTATGGTACACTGTTGTATTTGAAAAGTGGCTTGTTTCCAAGTTAGCTTCACTTAGCCCTATTCTACTGCAATGACATTAAAAGACTTCATGAGCTAGTTCAGAGAAGCCCACCTGCTGGTATCACAACTACATTAAAAATATATTGGCTCCCTCTCTTCAACCACAAACACAAACTCCTTGTCCCAGCCTATCTGTCTGTCCTATTATGAAGTCCAGATGCCGGTTCCGCCAACAATGCCAGCCTTGATTGTCTGCCTGTCTTTTTTCTCTCACAAGAATCTTTGTGTTTTTTCTCAAGCTGCCCCTTAAGCAAAACTCTAATTTAAAATCTATAAACCACCACCTATTCTCTTTCAAGTCTCTCCTTATAAACTCATCCCTGCTGTAATGCATACATCAAGCTGCTACCTGATAACAGCTGTTGATTGGTTAAGAAGGATGCACATAACTGGTGCTTAAATATTGTATCCCTTTTGTTATATCATCTTTCCTCCCTCCCCCGTGCTCATGTATCTCATACACCTGTTATGTTTTGTCTTTTAGACAGTAAGCTGTTTAGGTCAAAGACTGTCATTTACTGTGCATTTGTACAGGGCCTAGCACAATGTGGTCCCCACCTGGCTGTGGCCTCTAGGTGCTATCATGAGGTAAATGTTAAATAATAATAAGTATGGCCACAGAAAACACTACACATGCATGAGGGATCAAACAGTAAGATGTGAATGACAATTAGTAGGGCCTTGAAATTCACGGCCATGAAAAATGCATCATGGACCATGAAATCTGGTCTCCTCCAGTGAAAACTGGTCTTTTAGATGCTTTTACCCTATACTATACAGATTTCATGGGGGAGATCAGTGTTTCTCAAATTGGGAGTCCTGCCCACAAGGGAATTGCAGGGGGGGGTCATTATTTTAGGTTATTAGTCACAGTATTGCCATAAAAAGAAGAACAGGAGTACTTGTGGCACCTTAGAGATTAACAAATTTATTAGAGCATAAGCTTTCGTGGACTACAGCCCACTTCTTCAGATGCATATCCGAAGTATTGCCATACTTACTTCTGCGCTGCCTTCAGAGCTCAGTGGGAGGAGAGCGGCAACTGTTGTCCGGGTGCCCAGCTCTAAAGGCAGTACTCTGCCAGCAGCAGCACAGAAGTAAGGATGGCAATACCATGCCATGCCATCCTTACTTCTGCACTGCTGCTGGCAGTGGTTCTGCCTTCAGAACTGGGCTCCCAGCCAACAGCCATCACTCTCCAGCTGCCCAGCTCTGAAGGCAGCGCCGCGGCCTACAGCAGCACAAAAGTAAGGATAGCAGTACTGCAACCACCCTGCAATAATCTTGCAAACTCCTCCCCCCCCCCCGAAATTCCTTTTTGGGTCAGGACCCCTACAGTTACAACCCTGTGAAATTTCAGGTTTAAATAGCTGAAATCATGAAATTTACAATGTTAACCTCCTATGACCCTGAAATTGACCAAAATGGACCCTGAATTTGGTAGGGCCCTAAAAATTAGGCTCTACTAATGCTGAGTCACTGTGCACCATGAGTCATGACTATCAGTGTCCATACCTCTAAAATGAAAATGGCAAAGGACATAAACTATGAAAATGTTATGTACTTCATATTAAATGAAATAAATATAATGAAATAATGTATATTACCAACAATCCTGTATTTTTGCCTTTACTTATTTTAAAAACAGCAAAGGATTATTAATTATTATTATTATTATTAAAATAGGGAACCCAGCTTCTAATGGAAAAATATAAGCATAAAAAAAGACACCAACAAAGATCAGAAACATTTATCAGAAGGGTTCATGTTTCTGATAAATATTTAAGTGTGCAAGGCAGAATCATTGAAAACAGTAAATACTTTATAGCTGGCACTTTGTCAAAACTCTAAGTGGCTCTGCCTTAGAATT
The DNA here is from genome assembly GCF_013100865.1 of Trachemys scripta elegans. Taxonomy (NCBI): domain Eukaryota; kingdom Metazoa; phylum Chordata; order Testudines; family Emydidae; genus Trachemys; species Trachemys scripta. Next base: position 54,364,627 of record NC_048303.1, on the reverse strand, counting down.
TTACATCATCACTGAATTTACAGTCATTTGATAAGTGGCACAAGACAAGAATTACTTCTTTCTAAATCTAAACCAAGTAATAAATCTAACATCAGGATTCCTCTTATTGTCCGTTATCGTATGATGACAATGCCTTTTACCTTCATTATCTTGACAGAAATATGATATGTAAAATTGTAATGTCACATCACTCACTGTGATTTAACACTATCCAGCCCATACCATTTTAATCAATCAAAATTGTCGCTTTTTAGTGTAATGATTTTGTGGTGGATTCACGGTGTTTAATATGATATATATGTCTTATCAGCAGTTGATTTACTATTTCATTCCAAAGTCTAACAGCTCTGAAGGCCATTCTTGCCTCCTTCGGACGTCTTTGGAATTAGCAAACAAGGATCATTTGAAGTACTAAAAAGGCTAATTATTGTACAAGGCGATTGAAAGATTACAAAAACACTTTTACTGCTAATAAAGTGAATTTGGCGGGGCGGGGGAAGGAGGGATAATGTTCAGTAAATTAAAGTAACTGGAGGAAAATGACTCAGAAGATACATTCTAGTGTAACCTGTAGCATTTTTTTTTTTTACTTTCAGTATTCACAGATGGCCCTGGCCCATGATTTGCTTTTTAAAACAACTGAACAGAGAAGCAGGTTCTTCCCACACAAAGCAGCTTCTTTTCATTATATTTCCATGTATACTTTTTATTGACTATTCTCAGAAAACCAGTACATTTATTTCTTAGACAATTGTAAGAGAACCAGTGGATGTTTGTAAAGCTCAAACTCTATCCAATATCTGCTTGGAATAGCTAGCCTAAAGTAAAATATCTTCACAAGATGGCATGACAAAATACAAATACTAAAAGACTTCAGAGAACATTCCAGTCAACTATTTTCACAGAAACATTTTTTCAAATTCTCTTGCAAAATGCTAGAAAGGCTACATACCCAAAATGGAAAATATACATGCTTACATAGTCAAATAAGGGGGAAAAGTGGAATTTCAATGGCAAACATTTCTTTACATAACAAGGAGGCTACAGACTATCACGGCTACCCCTATGAAACATTTCTTTACATGTTTCCTCAATCAGTGCAGGTTACTATTATAAAATGCTGCCTTATCAAATAATTTGTTATCTTTTAAAGGACAAGATAAACCAAATAATATTAGTTTGTTGTAAGCCAAATAGGAGGAGAGAAATAATAAAATCCTTTCCTTGATTGTTCCCAGCACAATATTGCAACCTTTACTCAAATTAAGTAGCACTCACATGAACAGTTATATTGAAATAAATGGTTTTACTCACATGAATAAATGTCACTCAGTGGATTGCAGAATCATAGACTCATAGACTCATAGACTTTAAGGTCAGAAGGGACCATTATGATCATCTGGTCTGACCCCCTGCATGCTGCAGGCCATAAAACCGTCCCTACCCCTTCCCTGGACTCTGCTGTTGAAGTCCCCAATCCTGTTTTAGGTGACTTCAATTGGCAGAAACCCTCCTGCTAGAGATCCCTGCCCCATGCTGCGGAGGAAGGCGAAAAACCTCCAGAGGCTCAGCCAATCTGCCCTGGAGGAAAATTCCTTCCCGACCCCAAATATGGCGATCAGTAAGACCCCGAGCATATAGGCAAGAGTCTCCAGCATGTAAAACCTAAATCATGCAACACTCCCTTTGCAAACATACGTGACCTCTACTGCAGTAGAAAGATCACATTTCTATTGTGTAGGTTGCCAGCCCATGGAAAGCCCACACAAGGTTACTTTACACCCATTTCTGCTGCAGAGCAGAATTCTATGGTGGGCTTCTGTGTCAGAATTTGGAGGAAAGATAGTGGTCATAGAATATCAGGGTTGGAAGGGACCTCAAGAGGTCATCTAGTCCAACCCCCGGCTCAAAGCAGGACAATTCCCAACTAAATCATCCCAGCCAGGGCTTTGTCAAGCCGGGCCTTAAAAACCTCCAAGGAAGGAGACTCCACCACCTCCCTAGGTAATGCATTCCAGTGTTTCACCACCCTCCTAGTGAAATAGTTTTTCCTAATATCCAACCTGGACCTCCCCCACTGCAACTTGAGACCATTGCTCCTTGTTCTGTCATCTGCCACCACTGAGAACAGCCGAGCTCCATCCTCTTTGGAACCCCCCCCCTTTCAGGTAGTTGAAGGCTGCTATCAAATCCCCCCTCATTCTTCTCTTCTGGAGACTAAACAATCCCAGTTCCCTCAGCCTCTCCTCATAAGTCATGTGCTCCAGACCCCTAATCATTTTTGTTGCCCTCCGTTGGACTCTTTCCAATTTTTCCAATTTGGTCACACTACTGTTGTGGTAGGGGAACAGCCAATGGGTTTGTTTACAGTGCAGATCCACTGGGACAAATCCTGACATAGGAATGTACAGTTGGCCACAGCCATTCTACTGCTCACTATGGAGTAGCAACCATGGTCCAACTATGTGGACAGCCTGTCTGCAGATATGTGGAGGTAGGAGCATGGGTTGCAGAAGGAAAGAATTTGGAAGAGGCACCTGGAAGTTGGGCTGCATTCACATGACTTGAATGTTAAGCTGTAGTTACAGCAGCTCCTTCAACTGTTCTTTAATACAGAGCCAATTTAGTTTAATTAGAATGGAGGTATCTCATGTTATCACCCCACATCCAATGCATGAAAGACTGGCCTAATCCAAAAAGGGAGGTTTTAAAAAGAGCTGGTTGGGGGGGGGGGTAGATTTAAAAAATAAAAATGTTGGGTTTTTTTTTCCAAAATGTTGACTAGCTGTAGGTTTAACACACAAAAAATTACTTCATCCCCTATCAAACTACCAAGCCACTGATTTCTCCTAATGAGGAGCGACGAAGTCTGAGTATGAAATTCATCATTCTCTGAACAAAAATCAAGTAATACAGCTCTGTAAGGGGGTCTAAGTGTGGCTGAGTGCAGAAAAAGTTCCTCCCTCCTAACCCAAAAGCCAATGGATTTCCCCTGCCTCTCCTGTACTGCCACTGTTTCATCCTGTGGAGCAGAATTAGTTGCAGCTGCCCAACTGAGAGGTTTGGGGGCTAGTGTTTTGTCTGCTAATGGCTCTCCTGATTTAGCCCCACCCCTCAATAACCTCCCCCTGACCTACTACTTAGGACCAGAGCAGAAACTTTTCTGCAGCACATGGGGGTTGAGAGGTCATCCCCCCCCCCCCATAAGAGTTAAAGCAATACTCCTGCCATGCAGACTGTGCATAATCCAGCAGAAATGAGTGATTTTCACCCTTTACAAATAGTTAACTAGCTCTCAGAGGCAGATAAAGAAATGGACAGAAGATACTATCTGGTACTATATTCATACAGGAAGGAGACAACAAATTTTAGATTCATCACCTACTGCCAAAGCAGACTTGGTTTCAAAAGGGAGAGTCTTCCACTACGTCATGAATGGACACAATCTCATTTGCCTGCAAAGAAGCAAAATACTCAAGCACCATATCTCCATGGAAGGGATAAGATATTATTAGGAATATTTTCCCACAGAGCTCATTTTTCACAGTAGAAAAGCATGTAAAATATTTTCCCCATGATAAAGCCCTTTTCCTTGTTTCATTAACTTCTCTTTCTTCCAAACATATGATTTAAGTTACTCTACTCAGGAGAGTGCAACTCTTTAAATAAAAAAATAAAATAGTGGAAGCTGCCAAGCAAAAGGCAAGTCCCAGCTGTTCTTATTTATAATGTACAAATTCAATTTGTTTTGACAATGGAGACCCCAGGATCCCTTCATAGTTCCCCCTTTATTTATTCCCTTACAGATTATGGGGATCTGGATCCTTTGCACCATGCTGACAGTAAAAAGGGGGCACAATCTGGCTATACATTCCCCCAAGGAAAGTGCTCCTGGAGTCAGGGAACTCTGCTGGCTATAACTATGCCAGATTTGAGTCAGAGCCTCTGCTGAGAGAGAAAGGGGGTGTCTCAGGGATAGGAAGTGGACATCGAGAACCACTATGATCTGCCAATCCTCCACTGTTATAGGGGACCCTACATCAGTGGCATAATTTAGAGCAGCCTGACTGCAGTTCTAAGTGGAGTCAGGACTGGGTCTAACCCTCCAAATCAGGGAACTGTAACTGGATACCTACCACAACCTTCTCACTCAAACTCCTGCACTGTCCTGGTACAGGAGAAAGTCTGGTGTTTCATTGTACAATGGCCTTCCCTTCCAGAGAAAATGGATGGGCCCAGTTCCCATATGTTGATTAAATTACAAAGCCTGTAACTAACCTGTGGAACTCAAGAAGTCCAAGAGTTTAGCAGTTCAACTCAGTTAGTAACAGAACTATATCTAATCAGGCTAGAAAACTGGAGTGAGGTCCGAGGGAAATAATGGATATGCTTATACATGAATAAAAGCAGTCTGGGCAATAAAAATGGAGGAACTAGAACTACTGGTGCAGGATGTCAAACAAGATTTTGTAGGGATTACAGAAACATAATGGAATAGCACTCATGATCTGGAATGCAGGTATTGAAGGGTATGTACTATTTAGAAGAGTTAGAAATAAAGGGAAATGTGGTGGAGCAGCACTGAACATTAACAAAGCAGTAAACTATAAAAGCAGTAAGAAGTGATAGCATAAATAAAACAGAATCTGTTTGTGTCAAAATCACTTTGGGGAAGGATTGATAATGTTAGGGGTTTGCTATAGACCCCAGGGTCAGATTTGGATACAGATAGAGATCTCTAACTATTATCAGAGAGATAAACGATATTGGGAATTGTGTCATAATGGGACACTTTAATCTCCCAGATATTGATTGGAGAAAAAATGCTAGTAATTGTGGTAGGATGCAGTTATTTCTGGATGTGACAGAGGACAATTTTCATCACCAAACTGTTACCGATCCAACAAGAAGTGATGCAATTTTAGACTTGGTTTTGGTAAGTGGTGAGGACATCGTAGAAGAGCTGGTCATACGAAAAAACTTTGGATTGAGTGATCACAAGTTGATTCAGTTTAAATTAAATGGAAGAATAATCAAAACCAGGTCATTAACTTTGGTTTTTGATTTCAAAAGGACAGATTTTGGGAAATGAAGGGAGTTAGTTAAAAAGTCAACTGGACTGAAGAACTCAAGGACTTCAGTGTGGAGGAGGCTTGGAATTTCTTAAGATCAACTATACAAAAAATTATCTGAAATTTGAATCCTAAGCAAGGGGGTGTGGAAATTGCAGGGAAAGGCTTCAGACCCATCTGGATGAATAACCACCTCAAAAAGGTTATCAGAAACAAACAGAAAGACTACAGTGAATGAAAAAAGAGATTGGTCCACAAAGAAAACCAAAGAGATCAGAAAATGCAGGAATAAAGTGAGAATTGCTAAAAGTCAAGCTGAATTAGCTCTTGCCAAGGTAATGAAAAATTAATAACGAGGGTTTTTAGTTATATAAATAAAAAAGAGAATAAGGAAGTATGAAGTTTGGCTGCTATGCAGTGTGATGGGAAGAAGCTTACACATTAATCTAGTATGGCCTAAAACTAAATGAATACCTTGCCTCAGTTTTCAGTAAGAGTGATAAATTGGAACATGTGCATGAAGGCAGTAGGGCTGATGTAAATGAGTGTCTAGATATGGAAATTACATCTGAGATAGAAGAAAAACTGAAAGAGCTTAATGCACTCAAATTGAGGGGACTGGAAAATTTCCATCCCAGAACACTGAAAGAACTGGCACATGAAATTGCTAGCCCGGTAGCAAGAATTTTTAATAAATCTATCTATTCGAGGATAGTACCATATGACTAGAGAATAGCTAACATTGTACGTATATTTTAAAAAAGGCAAAAAAGTAAAAAAAATTACAGACCTGTTAGTCTGATCTTTGTAGTATGCAGGACTTTAGAACAAATTGTGAAGGCATGTGTAATTAAATTCATGGATTTAAAACAGTAAACATGTAATACAACATGGGTTTACTAAAGATAGATCATACAAGACTAACCTGATATCCTTCTTGGAGAAAATATCTAAAAAATAAAAATCAGTTAAGAGAAGTGCAGTAGTTTTAATATACTTGGATTTCAGTAAAGCATTTGACACAGGACCACATGGGAAATTATTAGTTAAATTAGGGAAGATGGGGATCAGTACAAGAATTTTAAGGTGGATAAGGAAATGGCTAAAAGGAGAAGGCAATGAGTTGTGCAGAAAGGCGAATTATCAGACTGGAGGGAGAGTATTAGTGGAGTTTCCTCAAGGATTAGTCTTGGGACCAATCTTATTCAATATTTTTACTAAAGACCTTCGCACAAAATGTAAGAGTTTGCTAATGAAATCTGCTGATGATACAGAGTTAGAGGCATCATTAATACAGAGGATCAGAAAATTATATAGGAAGATCTGGATGACCTTGAAATCTGGAGAGCCAGAAATGGGGTGAAATTCAGTAGTACAGAGTGCAAGGACATGCACTTAGGGTGTAATAATAAGAATGTCTGCTACAAGGTTTAGGCTCATCATTTGGAAGCAACGGAGACATTGGTGTGTGGATGACTATGAGCAACCAGTGTGATGTGAACCACCAATGTGAAAAAAGGCAAATACATCCTAGGATTGCATCAGATGAGGTATTTCCAGTAGAGACAAATGTATTAATGACACTGCACAAGGCACTGATAAGCCCTCATTTCGGATACTGTGCACAATTCTGGTCACCCATGTTCAAGAAAGATTAATTAAAACTGGAATGGGTGCAGTTAATCCCTCCGCCAACAGGCAAATATGCTGTCCGCATCACTTAGCTTTTGTTTTTAAAAGGGACCTACTGCAACTTCTAAAACATTAAACAACTCCTCTGTGCCTATGGTATCTCATCTACAATACAGTTAAATAAATTATTTCTAGCCTGAATCTTATGGGGCATACTGTATACTGCAAACAATCTTCAAAGCACCTTCTACTGTACAGGAAAGAGAAAGATATTATGTTGCATGCACATATCTGTTAATTTCCTTCAAGGCCTGGCTCAATGTTTGAAATATGCTATGGTAACCTACCATTTCCCCCCTCTTTTATTGTTCTCATTCTTATACTGTGTACGGATCTCTTTTTAACTATTATTGTACTTTGTTTTTAAAAATATTTGCTTTGGATAATGAGCTTGACATCATTTATAGCCAACTGACTGACCCTTGTTCAGTCATAATCCCATGAAACAAAAGATATGCATTGGGGGAGGGTATGAAGCAGATGTTTTCATCAGTAAGTGGATACAAGTTTTATTATATTAGAAAAAAATAGAAAGTGATGATTTAAATTCCATTTTCAATAAATCTCTGGCTCCTTGCCCTTATGAAAAGCTCAAATAAGTTTAATTTCATCACCTGGTTCCTGAAATAATCTTTAATGTGCAAGGTTTTTTTCAAACTTGGTGCATAACCAAAATATTTTAAAAAATTAAGTAGTAAAACTATTAACATTAGTCAACAGTAGGTATTTTCTGTGCCACCACTGGATGGCACAAACTCTTATATGGGGATTCCCTATTAGCGTGGTGCATTCTGGGGAGTTTCCAAGCCCAATTGTGTTAAGAACATAAGAACGGCCATACTGGGTCAGACCAAAGGTCCATCTAGCCCAGTATCCTGTCTTCCAATGGTGGCCAATGCCCCAGAGGGAATGAACAGAACAGGTAATCAAGTGATTCATCCCATATCTCCTGTTCCCAGCTTCTGGCAAACAGAGACTAGGGCCACCATCTCTGCTAAACCAAAAGTTCTGTGGCTACAAACACAAGGGCCAGTGTGATGCTTTTTCCTCAAAGATCCTTGCCTGCAATTAGCGAGGGGACAAGTCCTGTGTTGCTGCCCTCCTCTTGGAACACAGAGGATGAGGAAAGTGGAACAGCCTGCTACCTTGTGAAGAATATGGAATGGCACAGGGACATGTGGGAAAATGACAAGTTGGTCTTTCTCAAACGTCAACACTAGATGAGTATATGAGAGTGGGAGAAGCCCAGTCAGTTGCAGAGTTGTATGTAGGGTGATATGGTAGTGTTTAGTTGGTACTGTAACAAAATTTGTTTGAGTGCATGGTTTATTCAAATTTTGTCTTCCTCCCAAACCTGAAACTCAGGTTCCCTTCACCATACAAATTGAACCCACAAGTAAGAACCACTGAAACTTGAAGAAACTCCTCCCGGTTTGCCTTCTCCCCTTCATGGATCTATCTGCCCACAGAAAACGCTTTTGCAGGCTCAAGGGGAACAGTGTTGCATGACAGGACCTTGTCTCCATGAGGGAGGAGAAGATCCCCTCCAAAAGTGGATAAAGGGGAGGGAACAATCAAGACCATATATCCCATGGGTCTTACTAGGGTGAAGCAAGTGTTGTGGGGGGTGGGGGAACACCACCAAACATTGCATTTATGCCCAAGAACTTCAAGACACTTTATAAGCTTTAATCTTTTACACTTCTGTGAGGTTGGAGAATGTATCAATTTTACAGATGGATAAACTTAAGTATGGTAGCTAGCTGAAAGTCATACAATGAATCAATGACAAAGCCAGGACTGAAACCTAGAATTCCTTATTTCAATTTCCCTGCTCTAACTACTGTACAACCAACTGCAGCACAGTTGATTGATATGTAACTTCAAAATTAACCTGGAAAATTTAGATGAGTATGTAACACTACTTTCTTCAGTAACAGAGTGAGATTGCTCGATCACTAATGTGTAGGGCTCAGCAACTCTGCAAGCCAAAATTACCACTAACAGAAAAAGGTTCTCCACGTAAAGCATTTGAGCTCACACAAATCAAGAGGCACAAAGAGGGTTTCATCTACTTAGTCAAGATCAGATTGATAACAATGACAGGTTGATATTGGTCTTCAATGCATCCTTCCCTGATAACATTGGACTCCTGGAGATGGTATAGAAAACAGTTTGCCTTATACTGGATTACAAACATCCAGACTAGTTGCTAAGGTCATATTTCTTTCTACCTGACTCCTTTACAGCAGCCAGCAAGTCACCTTTTATGAAAGTACAAAGTTTGATCTCTATCCCACCCCTAACCCCCACACATTTCAGGAGAAAGTCTTCAGGTCTGGATAGAAAGAACAGCTTTGGCTCTGAGTCATCAGATTAGACTGTGTCAGCTACGGATATATTCAAGCAACAGAATAAAACAAACAAAATGGCCCTCAGCCAGTATGTGGCCAGTAACCTTTCAGAGGTTAACCAGACATGAACTATATCTCCAAAAAAAATTAGTTTCTTAGGCATAGATTTGTGACTTCCTGTTGTGCAATACACTAACCCATTTTTGTTTTATCCTTTTAAAGCAGCAGCTGCAAAATTTTATTTACAGTGTCCTGACTGAGAAAGCAGTTTGGCTGCTCCAAGTTTTGTTTGAAAATAGTTTGAAATAAAAATTTCCATACCAGGACCAATGAGAGCTTCTAGTCATGGATTGAATGACTAGTTGTTGTTTTTTTAAAACGTGATTGATAAGGCATGTGAAACAAGTGCAACTAACTGCTGTAACTGAGCTTGCAAGCAGAGGATAATGCAAATACCATTAACAATCTGGATGTGTATATATAGGTGCTTTTATAAACTTGGTTATACTTTGATTACTTTACAGAGATGTGCCTTTGACTCTTTAACCACCTCTAATCCTAGTTGGCTCTGTTACCCTCTGAATTGTTGAAAGGGCTGAGCACAAAATTACTGGAAACCAGCCCTGGGCTGAAATCATCAATGGTCATGTTATCACAATGCTGTTCCCTGTGATCTAGCAGCTCACCACCAAATGACATTAAAGATCCAGTCCTACAGAAAATGGCCAGTCAAAAGTTGCCCTGTGCTCCTGTAGCTCCCATCTCTGGGACATGAGAATGGGAAGAAGATCAGCCATTTCCTACCATCTTTTTTCCATCAGGGAACAAAGGCTTTTCTGGTTTGCTCTACAGAAATGTCTATCCAACACACAGCCTTTTCTAGATTATTTTAATGTGAATTGTTGGCAGATAAAATCATATACAATTTTGCTCAATGAAAAAGTATAAAATGTTTTATCCCCGTGCACAGAATATTTTATGCCTGTACAATTTAATCCAAGACATGGTCCAGAATACATAAATTATGTGCATGCAATCAGAGAACATGGTCTCTTTTTACAAACTAATATCTTTATCAGTTGATAAAGATGGATTGATCCAGAGACAATGAACCACATTCTGGGTTGCCTTGCCTACTTTGAAATTTCATTGAAGTCAATAGGACCACAAGCAGTGTGTACTCCATATAGAATTTGGACTAATAAATCCTAATACAAAATGGTGTAATGCTTTTCACAAAGCCAAGTACACTATACATGATGAACAAATAAATTTATTAATATAAAATTCCAGGATTTATCCACTATCTCTTCATTCTAACTAAAATACCTATTATCCTTGTAGCATTGGTTCTATTATGTTTGTGGGCAAACATGTGAGTTTCTTTACAAATAGTGATAATGGGTCAGAATAAGAAAACATTATGAGAGTGGATCACCACTCAGCAACATAATGGGACAGATATTCCTTGGTTCAGAAAACTTACTGAAAAAGATCAGGTCCTGACTGAAAGACAAGTCTGCTACTGAAAAGCAATATTTTCATTTGCTTGGAATCCAGTCACATGTTCATTTGTGACCTTTATATCAACTCCTTTACAGAGTAGTGGCTTTTTCTGTATATGCTGTTTTAAAATATCAAGCTATATTCATGATGGTCCAGTCAGTGCCCTACTGCTCCATGGGTCTGCAAGTGGAGAGGGTGAGCCACAGCAGGGCACAATTACAGACTTTGCAAAATCCTGGGAGCATGAACTTATCCTTCCATGTGTCCTTTGGCTGCAAGATTCCCAAAAAGGGGTAGGACCAGAGGCCCCTCAAGTCCTATGACCTGGCCAACTGTGCAGGGGTTTCCTGTTTCCTTGGAGTGGTGAGCCCCACATGCCCCGGTGCAGGACTCTTCAAGACACACCTGAGCCCTGTTTTGCAAAGACATACATACCTCTATTTAATACAAAAATAACTGTACGCTGGTTTTATCCATACTAGAGCTCATTCAGGAGCTGTGACTAGTAGATCAGAAGTTCCCAAACTGTGGGACATCAGACATCTCTGGGGGTACATGGGAGAAATTGTGTAATGGTGGATTTTATTTATTATTTTATTTATTGCATTTTCATAAGAGGCTACTCAGACAAAGCTTTAAAAGTCTGTGGGAATTTGTTCTATAAAATACGGTAGTTAATTTACTTCAAAGTGTACCAATGAGAACACAGATATACAGAGACACTGACATACAGAATCCTCACCTTCAATCACCATACTGGTCACAAGCCCTTCCCTCTTTGATTAAGATAGCAGAAGTAAATAATGTAGCAACATAAAATTTATGGAGAGAGAGAGCATGTGTACTGCAAGCATCCATATTGCTACACCAGCTAGAAGGTCAAACTGCTGTCACCTAGTTATCTGATGATACGTTATGAATGCAAGCATCGGAAAGTATACTACTAAGTGGTAATGGTGCAAATTTCAAGAGCACTCATTGCTGGCCCACCTCTGTTCCCACTGAAGTCATTAGGAGTTTTACTATTGACCTCAGTGGCTACAGAATTAGACAAATATTGTGCACTTTTGAAAATCCTTCCCTAAAGTGTTATGATAAGGTCCAGTGTGCTGAGGGGTAACCTGAAATAGCTGAAGGTCCCTAAATCAAAAACAGAAGCCTACTGAAGTATTGTATTAATCACATTTGTTCTAACATTGACCTTATAATAATTAAAAATTGATGCTTAGAGTATAATACAGCTGTGCAATCATACTTAAACTTAATAATTTCATAGAAAGAGGAAAGTTGTATCAAAAGGTCACAAACACTTTAATTTCATGACAGTATATTTACTCTTTATTCCCAAAGTGAAAATGTCTAATTTCTAAAAGAGCAAACCAATAATTACTTATTATAAAACTATTTTAGTCAATACCTAATTTCTCAGTATTGATTACTATTTAGACATTTTAAATGTTCCCTACAGCAATGTTTATTGTACTGTTCTCCTTACTGGTACTTGTAAGTATTAAAGATATTGATTAAAAGCATGGGTCCAAAATGCCAAACATTGCATTCATTATAATATAAAACAAAAATTTAGCCATTTCAAAAATAGAACTAACAAGTCATTTAAATATTGAATATTTAAAGATGTGTTTGTAAAACAGTGCAGATTTCTGTTATTAAATACATTAAGTAATGAGTTCTTGATTAAATTATGCATGACATATTCTGATTTCTGGCTCGCTGGCACATTACAAGAGGCAATAAAAAGACAGGCCATTAAATAAAGCCTCAATGAGCTCTAGAACTTGCAAATGGCATTATGGAAGAAAACAAGTTATTTCTAAACTTCATGTAAATTATTCTTTTACAAGGCAAATCGAAGGACTGCAGTTTACACTCCTGTGTGTACTCTGCACCTCCAATTTTTGTGATGTACCTAATATAACACTGTCATGCAATTATAATAAGTCATTCAAGAAATAGACACCTTGAGTATTTTTAATCTATGTACAGACAGAGGTAGAGAAGAGATGACTTATGTATTATCCTCTGCCGTGTGCATGGAATATTACTGTCTCAAACAAAGCCCACATCCTCTGTTTGTGGAAAGTTACTGACCCAAGAGGGGTCCAGAGTTACATGAGCGGCCAGCAGGGACGGCTCCAGGCACCAGCCTGGCAAGCAGGTGCTTGGGGCGGCCACTCCGGAGAATGGCGGCACGTCCAGGTATTCGGCAGCAATTCGGCGGACGGTCCCTCACTCCCGCTGGGAGCAAAGGACCTCCCGCAGAATTGCCGCCGCAGATTGCGGCTTTTTTTTTTTTTTTTGGCTGCTTGGGGCGGCCAAAACCCTGGAGCCGGCCATGGCGGCCAGCACATCCCTCGGCCCGCGTCGCTTCCCGCAGCCCCCAATGGGAGCCGCGATCGGCTGAACCTGCGGACGCGGCAGGTAAACAAATCAGCCCAGACTGCCAGGGGCATTCCCTGAACAAGCGGTAGACCGGCTTTGAGAAGCACTGCATAGGAAAAGCTGTAACTTTTGTCAGTGAGCACAGTTTCACTTCATTGATTTAAATCGTGTAGAATGGTGACTTTCTCTGGATATGTACAACAATATACTTTACTACAGTAGTTGTAAAATCATTCAATTTACTTAATATCTTTGTGATTAGTTTGGTTAGAAGAAGAATCTGCCTAAATCCCCACACAATGCCCAAATCAAACCCAAAATGTCTATTTTTAAGGTTCAAAATAGTCCAGTTATTTTTTTCCTATTTTGTATTCCTGTCCATTTTCTTGTTAGCCAGGTTAGGATGCAAAGGTAGTTCTTTTGTATGGCAACTTAAAAAGTGACATGGAATGAACCAAGGGTATCCCTCCAGAGAAGGATCTTAAAGAACAGCAGTTCACTAGGTGATACATGGTCTGGGTATTTTCTCCAAAGAACCCATAAAAAATAAAACCTGTGGAAAACGTTCTCCTCAACCCGGAGAATCGCTGCATATGTTCTCCATATTCGCATAGACTCTTCTTCGTTTTCCATTTGTGTAATAGGAATTTGCATATGAGATTCTGATGTGGTTCACTATGGTCCACTATTAAATGCTTTAGGCCTTAAATGTAACATATTTTAATCTGTACACTCCAGAAGGAAATTTGTTCCATTTATTCCAGCATACTGTAATGTGTTTGTTTGGTTTTAAACCAAGCCTTCTGGGGCTGAATAGTTAAAAACAAATGATGAGAGGGACTTGAGGATGCAGTGGACTATTCTAATGATATGGATTGCTTCACTTCTAGGTCACTATTTCAAATCAGCCAAGGCTGGTAGTGGCCAAACATCATTGCCATTTGATAGCTGTTTAAAATCAAGGTCCAATGCTGCAAAACCCACAATTAGCGACCTTCCTGAGAATTTCAGCAGAGAGCCTAAGGATGGAACAGTGAATGGCCTCCTCTCTCAGCCCTAGATGGGATTCTTTAAGGTCATCTTTGAGGGGTACTGTAGTTTGGATGGGAAGCTTGTGCTTCAGCCTGTGTTTGCATCTTTTATTTGGATTAATACAGACATTCATTCTCCAGGGCATCTTTCATAAGCACTGAAATCACTAAAAGGAGAAGGGGAGGGGGGGAAATCTACACAAAAGCAAAATTTGACATGCATTATCCACAATCAGAAATTCATGTACAAATGTTTTCATACATATAGAATTTAGAGAAAGCACTGTTTGTAATGCCAAATATTTTTAAAGCAAAACAAGAGTAAATATAATCTTTGCCCCAATACCCTAGAGTAAAGATAACATTCAAACAGGCAAGTACAACTTTAAAGGTAGGATACATTTCAGAACCTAGCAATGTACATTAAAAATGTTATTTTAATTTAAAAGAACATATTGAAGCCACCTGCAAGGCATTTCTAGAAACATTTTGGGACAAGTAGATAAAACTGAATAAGTTATATATATATAAAAGCTTTTTTAGATTTTTACAGTTGCTACAAAATCTGTAATTTTCTCCCATTTAGCTCACTATGAGAAAACAATGTTTTTTCATGTCTCCTGTTAAATATTGCATCTTATTAGTTTTCCTTTGGGGGTAGAATTCATATTTGCAAGGAATATGCAATGCAGAATTATTGTCCGGTGCCATTAATTATATCTGTAGGCACAAAGTTTGCAAATGATGAGAAACAGAAGTGAGGTTACTACATAGTTATTCCTACTTATTAAAAATGTTTTAAACACTGTTTTGACTTAGCATATGTAGTTAAATTATGTATCATCAACTTCAGACAGTTATATGCTTAATCTGCATGACACCTGTCCAAATTGTATAATGTATTCTAACTCAGCACATCTCAGTCCAAATTGATGATACACCAAATTTAGACCAGTGTATCATCCTTGACATCACAGGATTATTCTGGAATTACATGGGTGAATATGACCACTTGTGCCTGTATTCCTTTTTTGGAGAATGCCCTGGCCTTGGCCTCTGAGATTTGAGAAGGAAGATGGATTTTCCATCTCTAATTTCTAAAATGTACATGACTATCAGTCAGAATGTCCCCATTTATCATGCAGTTCGGTTAGGGCAGAGCGTACAAGCATCAAACTCTGTGCTCTTATGCACTGAAAGTATTAAAGATTAGGATCGAAATATGTACAGAAACGATAAGTCAGTGCAGAGCATGCAGCACTAGTGTGATCCTACTTAGAAGGCAGGCTGCTGGGGGTAGATTAAACTGATCTTTTCACATGACTTTCACAGACAGACAACCAGCATGAAGATGGAAAAAGATATTTCTAGCTATGGCTGTTGGTTGAGCCTCTAGGAACCTGGAGTCTAGCAGGATCCTAAGTTTGAATACAATTTTCACAATGGTTGGTAGAGAACCTCAAAAAGGCAACTACTTATATTTCATGTAATATGATTGTCAACTGTGCCTCAGTGGTTCACAGCTGAGAATACCAAATTCAGGACAGACCACTGAGAAACAGGGCAGACTCATCCCAAACTGGTGGTTATTCTGTCATTAGATTATACCAAATCAGTAACAAAAGTGAATTTCTGTCTCACCACGCTGGTTAACAAGAAGCCAAAAATTCAGTCTTCTTAGGCATTCCAGCCCTTGGCCCACCACCCAGACACTGAACTATATGAGGAGTGATTATTGAAAACCAATTTAATCAAATATAGGGTCCTTCTAATCCCAAGAGATTAGCCACTTAGCCAGGTCAATCTATAACTCACATTTTACCCAATAATCACACTGATGCCAATCCTTTAGTAACTAAAAACTAAAAGTTTAATAATAAAAGGAGAGAGTTATAAATTGTTAATAGGTCATATACATACAGGTGATTTTTCAGTGTTCATATATCAGGATTAGAGTAGTGGTGGAATAAACTGCTACCTTGCAAAAGTCTTTCTGGAATTACCCAAACATATTGGGGGTCATCAGTCCTTGTTTAGAATTTCCTTGTTAGAAACCCTGTCCAGAGAAACAAAGCAGGAATTGAAGACAAAATGGAGAGATCCATTGGATTTTGCGTCATTGGACTTCGATTTTAAACAGCTATCAAATGGCAATGATGCTTAGGCACTACCAGCCTTGGCAGATTTGAAATAGTGACCTAAAAGTGAAGCAACCCATTTCATTATAATAGTCCACTGAATCCTCAAGTCCCTCTCATCATTTGTTTTTAATTATTCAGCCCCAGAAGGCTTGGTTTAAAACCAAACAAATACATTACAGTATGCTGGAATAAATAGAACAAATTTACTTCTGGAGTGTACAGATAGAAATATGTTAAATTTAAGGCCTAAAGAGTTTATTAGTGTTCTTATAAGAAATCAAAGTTGATCCCTTAAGACTCTATTCAGAAACAATTATGAGTTCTGAAATTCTGTTACAGGCTCCTAGGTCTTCTGCCACTTGGCTGGTAGATAGCAATGTGATCTCTTTTCAGTTACATGTAGACATCAAGGCCATAGTAGTCTAGCCAAAGATGAAGAAACACTTAGCGTGTTAACAGCACTAGAGCAAAGGTGAACATGACAGAGCAGCAGATAACCCCACAATTGCAAATCAACCCCAAAACATTTTGCAAATATCCAAAGCTTCTACAAATGAATCAAATCCCATTAGTAACCAGAAAATGCTCTTTCCTCCCTAAAACTAAAGAGATGAAGATGAAGCTGCCCTAATAGTCTACAATACATTCCCATGAATACATCTGAGTTAAAGGAGGCAGAATCTAGCTCCTGTGACTTCTTTTGCGGGCACTGGGGAGTGGGGAGGGAGAAACAGAAGCTACTGCAAACCACTTCACTGTTGGCTCAATTCAAAACCCACAGATGTCAGTAAGAGTCTTTCCATTGACTTCAATGAACTTCAGATCAGGCCTTATAAGAGGTGGTGCTGGCTGGATTAATACTCTGCTAATCTGTGCTTAGTGACTGAAGCAAGCTAGGCAACAGGCCAAGCAGTGTGGGAGATATTATTCCTAGCTATGTGTCAGGTCAGCCTCTGTTTAAAAACAGCAGAATCATTGTAGACTGCCATATTGCTAAAGAAGTCAAAAACTCTTGTCTACAGCCAGGCAGGCGGCAACCCTAAAAGTCAGCTACCATATTCATCGTGCAACACAAAGTCTCTTTGGTAAAGGAAATCAAGAATTTTCACTAGTCACCAGGGGAAGCTGAAGAATGTAATAAAAACATATTGACATTAACTGAAAAGGTTAATTAAACATTTTTATAACAGCATCAGAGTTCAAACAAAGTGCTTCCCTAGTTTATACCAAGCTGTACATGACTATAAAATATTCCATGCAATCACACCTAGTCAAGGAAAATTCCAGGACAATGTAAAAGATTTTTTTTTTTTTTAATCACAGATGAGTGAGCCTCACTGAGATTTTGCAAACCTCTCCAACTATATCTTGGGTTCACAGAATGAGGCTGAGTTCAGGTAATACTGGATTCACTGCAAATAAAATTAGAGCACTAGTCTTTTTTTCTGTTTACAGATTGTTCACAAACCAATATTGATTTTTTGCTAATGCATTTCTTATTCATAAGTATTCAATAATTATGCAAATACATTTCAGCCTACAAGGTGTTCACAAGCTTCTCTTTGCTTGTTTGCTAATCATTATTCATGGTGAATGACTGGCCAGGAAAGTCAAATGGTGCTTCCACTTCTGATGGCTGGACATCTGAAACTTAAATCGGGGTACTAATGAGCAAAAAACAACAAATGATGAATAAGAAACTCACTTTGTGCACTTCTAGCCTTGTTCTACTATGAATACAGGTATGTTTATGGAGAAAAAGCAAAAATAAAATAAATGAATGATATGAACATGAATGAGGGTGGGAGAAAACTCTGCCAAAGGCTTCCTCTGTGACCATGAATAAGTCACTTAAGGTCTCAGACTCAGGAAATTATACCCATTTCTTCAGAGAAGTCCTTTCTCCTACAGTTTGTCTTGCCTAGTTACACAGACAATTCTTCAGGACAGGGATTAACTCTTACCAAGTGTTTACACCATGTATCATGACTCCTCAATTTCCATTGGGATCTCTAAATGTTAGTGCAATACACACAATAGCTATGGGAGAAATTTTAAAAGGCATGGTAATTACCTGAGTTGGAATTTGGCAAAGACCATGGCACTAATCCCTAGTCTTACAAATATTACCATGGAATCTTACTAACTATAGTGGTCAGTGCCCAACCCTCCTCAAATCCACTTCTTCACTAGCATTTTGGATCATCACAAAGTGAGAATGCTGTTACAGAGCCATGCTTACAAGCATGGCAGCCCTTATGCTGCTCTGTAAGAATCTCATGGCATCCACCTCAGGGGAAGCCCAGTAAAGTCCCACTCCACAGAAGGAGGAGGAGATGGAAGAAACCAAACATCTTTGTCTCCCTGAAAAACCCTCTGTGCACTTTAATGACTAGAGATGAAATAAATGTGTCTCCTAGCTAGTGATCAGCCACATGATTTGTCAAGACATCTCCCTCATTCAAAAAAGATATTTTCTTCAAATTTCAGCAAGTGCATTGGTTTTATAAAGTGCTTGGCTTTAGGGTTCAGGAATGACGTTACCTGAGCAAATAAGTCCAAAGACAAACACTCATAAATAGTGTGCAAATTGCCACAGCTGGGAATACATTTAATTATAAAACACAATTATTTTGGAAGATGAAAAATGTATACATCAAGTATTATGGTCTAACAACAAAAGAGCCCGATCCACCAGGCATCTTATTTTCTTTACCAGTCACAAATTAACAGAAAATTCATACTACAAATGGACTCCATTTAATTATTTGACCATATATTTGTGGTTTGTTACATTGATCTCATTCTCTTCCTTGAGAAATTATACATCAGACAGTGTCATTTTGTTATATGCAACACCCAGGGAAAAACCTTCACAAACATTCAAGGGATGATTTTATATAATCTATACTACAATATTTAGCTAGGCATCTGTATTATTTCTTAGAAGACCAAAGATTCTTTCGATTATAGGTCTGGTAAATTTATGTGCCTCATTATAAAGTGATTCTGTTGGAGTTTGGGGATTAAGAACTGCAGTCATTAGCCATTTCTTTAGAGAAGAACCACTGTGACCTAAAAAAAAGGCAAGATGTAAATAATACTCTCATATTTAATACATATTCAATGTTTTATTTACAAGAAATGCTCCTACTTATCTGTTAGCCAGTCTCCTTGAATTTGACCATCTTCAAAAGATTGACCTAATCCTTATTGTCTGAGTTTGAATAAATCATGACATGATCCTGGGAACCTGGCAAGTACATCAATGATTTTACATCTGGCATCATACACCAGCTGCATGTTGAGGGAATGAAAAGATTTTCGATTTCTTTACCTTGCCTCATTAGTCATTATGTGGTGATGCATGCATTACCACATGCATATAGTCTGTAGCTCCCAAGACAGATAAAAATCCAGCAATGTCATAAAATTCATGCATTACTTGCTGTGATACTGATTATCTTGTGGAAAGCTAATAAGATTATTAGTTCTGCTGAAAAGTGCATCTATTAATTGATATATGCATTGTCAGTGGGAATATTAACTTACTGTGTGTCAGTGTAAAAAACAATGAATGCAGGGGTAACCTTCAAGTGTCACAAGTACTCTATCAGCCTTCAAATCATTCCACAGATGGGAACAATGGTTTCTTTGCCAAATCTAAGTCCACAGATTTTTTTTCAATTAGCTCTTAAAAAACCTCTATGCTCAGAAGTCATCTGATAAATTTAATTAGATAGACATGATGAGCTTTAAAAAAAAAACTCAAAGGAGAAGCCTTTTTATAATTGGCTAAAGTTTGTGTCTTCAGTCATTCAGAAAACGAAAGGTAAATTTTTAAGATGCAAGTCAAAATGAATAAACACCCTGCTACTATTTGCACAGGCAGACATTTGCACACACAAACGGATAGATGAGCAACTTCCCAAATTGATAAATCTGAGGGTTTGGAAGCATGATGGGAGTGACCCAGTGTAGCAGAGGAACCCCTTGCATCTTGCTTTGGAAGTCTGTCCCTCACTGTTTTCCATTTAAGACTTAATGTTTGGATATTGACTAAAGTCTAAATATTGACTATTGACTAAATTTATCACTCTGCATTACCTAGTTAAACACAGTCACTTGTTTAAAAAAAGCAATGGTTTTCCTCTCTGCCTTCATATTTGTCATTACACTTTTATACCATACATGTTACCCTGTTGAAAACTGACTATGGGCCTGACTCAGTGTCCCTTGAAGGCAATGGGAATCTTTCCATAGATCTTTCCATTGTATCAGGACCTCTATGTGAAACAAACTTTCCTGCTGTAATGATCTTGGTGTTCATTAAATAACAAACCAAATGAATGAGAAAGGAATAAAAAACTTTTAAAACAATCTAGTGAGCTATGGCACACAGCCATGCAGTGTTCCCAACTCCCACCTCCAGGGCACATCTTCAAATTCCTATGTTCATAATACTGTCCCTTATGAGGGATTGTCTCTAAATTATAATATTCTACAAACATCTCTCTACTCCTGCCACAGGATATTTTACAAATGGAGCTGAGTGAATAAATTTAATCAATATTTAGGATCTTTCTGTTCATGAAATATTTACAAGCTGATCACAAATTTCCTCAAATTTATTCACATTCATTTGATTAATATCTTCTTAAATTTATTTTCTCTATGGATTGATCACAGATATTAAAAATTCAAGCTGTACTGTTGAACTCCAATTTCTCAGACAAAGAACATATGGTTTCTCTTGATAACTTAACAGGGATGCAAGCACTTTCAAAATAAATGTGCACATGGACAAACAATATAACAGGATTCAAAAAAGAACTAGATAAGTTCATGGAGGATAGGTCCATCAATATCTATTAGTCAGGATGGGCAGGGATGGTGTCCCTAGCCTCTGTTTGCCTGAAGCTGGGAAATGGGCAACAGGGGATGGTTCACTTGATGATTACCTGTTCTGTTCATTCCCTCTGGGGCACCTGGGCCACTGTCGGAAGACAGGATACTGGGCTAAATGGACCTTTGGTCTAACCTAGTATGGCTATTCTTATGTTCTTAATATCCAGTTTCTACGTATACTCATAGAAGCGACTGATATTCACTTTCATCTGCTTTTTGCCAACAAAACTCAGTCATGAGAATGTTCTCATAATTGAAACACAAAAGAAGTGAAACTTAAATCAATTTAAAATTAACATTTCTAGATTTTATTTTTTTTGCATTATTTACTCTTGTAACAAAAGCAGGGCAGATCCTCAACGGATGTAAATCAGTGTAGCCCTATCAATTTAAATGGAGTTATGCCAATTTACACCCACTGAGCACCTGGCCCAATACATTTAATTAGAAAGATGAAAAAAAATTATGATTGACGGGCAGAAGGGCTTCTGGAAGCCCCCTGTTAAAATTCTGCTACCAAATGGAAGGGAAAGGTGGTACAATTTCTTCTCTACTGTAGTTCATCCCCTCCAGACACTACTAATTATTCTATACAGGAGATTACTTAGTTTTGGGGCTAATAATACTTCAGGAGAGATATTTTTAACTATAGCATGGACCACATGGAACAGATAAGCAGTTATATTCAATATTTTTCTTTAAAGAAGATAATACAACATCCCTTTAAAAAACGGTTAGCTCCATCCACAACTTAAACTAAACAAGTTAAACATTGTCCTGTGCTGTCAATATTCTCATTAGAGTCTTCTGGCACAAAGTACAAACATTACTACCAAGTGCAGCATAATATTAATAGAGCTGAGTTGAAATTTTCTCTTCAAAACTTGACAAAAAAGTGGCTTTTTGACAAAACAAGTTTCCCCCAAAACTAAGAACGTTTGTTTTTTGATTTTCCAATGAACAACCAAACACACTGCCAAAAAAACCCAACTTTTCTTTATCTTTGAAATTTTTTTCAGAAAAAAATATTTCCCCACCTATTCCGGACATAAGTTCGTTGGCCAAGTGGCGATGTCTTTTCCCTTGGTTATGAGATTCTCTGATTACTTCACTCTTTTGTCTTCAAGGAGCTGCAGGTCTGGTACCCAGAGTTTAATCACAGAGTAAGGGGCCAGTTTGTGGGTGCCCCTTATTAAAAAAATTGTCAGCATATCAGTGTGTCTAATGTATGCCATTAACTTCAAAATGCATTTGAAAGTCAGTGGCAATTTCAGATTAAAGAAAGGAAGAATCCTGTCTGGTAAGCAGCAGCAACAACAGAGTTACTGTAGTCCAGAGGAAAGGCTAGTCTATAACTAGAGTCTATTAATCTTATAGGGCTCAGTTCAACAAGATGTGAGATTGAGCACCCTCAACTCCCACTGAAGTCTGTGGGAGTAGAGAGTGTTTAGCAATTTGTAGGAGTGCTCAGTAATTTGAAGGATTGAACCCCTAATCCACTAGCTAATGTTATAAGAAAAACAAATTAATTAGTGAGATTCTTTCAGGTTTATTTACTGCAAGAGTTCAAAGCAGGAGCCCATCATTGATCTCAAACTATAATATAATCAAACTTGAGTAGGAACTAAAAAGCTTCCTCGTAGATCTGATCTTATGACAGCTTGTTATGAATTACAAGTCCAGGGGAGATAATGAACTCTACAGGTCTCCAAGGGACTATGAAAAGGAGATATTATTGAAAAATAAACCTTTATAATGCCAAACAGTGAGCTCTCTGTTGTGTCTCTCAGATGGTGTCCATACACAAGAATGGACTTCTCCAATAGTGTCTGAACATACCCTGCATTCATGTGTGACTACATGTCTGCATTCATCAACTTGTTATTTCCTAAGAATCACTGCCTCCTCTGAGCATATCAATCAGTGAAGGGGAGGTTGGACTATTTCCCACCACTGCAACCTCCACTCTGCTGGACTTTCCACCTCTGAACCCTCCACCAGAATCTAGGTCAGTTAGATTCCATGGCATTGTCGCTAGCGAAATTCACAATTGGGGTTTCTGCTAAGTAACTTAGTATTCTATGAAAACTATGTAATTACACCACTGTCAATTTATTAATTTAAATTATTGTACTACAATTAGTATTTATTTTGTTTTCTAAAAAACAAAATCTATATACAACCATGAACATTAAATGAACAAATACAAGTAATCCAGCACCCCTTTCTACATGCCTTTAAGAGTTCTATCATGTTTTTTTAAAGAGTGTATGGTCTGCACAAAACACACAACCCAAAGGCACAAGAGAAACAATGATTAAAAGCAGAGATTTAGATGTTCCAGCAATAGAACTGTACTTGAGAAACAGACAACAAATGGCCAAATTATACAGTCCTTACTCAGTTAAAACGCCTGCCTATAAATCCATGGAAACAAAGCCTCCTGTTGGGTGTGAATTTGGGGGGGGGGGAAGAGCTATTTTACCTGAATAAGTACCACAAAATTTAGCCCAAATAGTGTCTATGTAGCCCATCAGTAACATTTGCTAAGTTGCACAAAACTGAAAGCTAAAAATAGAAAATTCAGCTCCTGGATCAATCCATTAAACAACAGTATTGGGAAAGAGTCCTTTAAAGATGGAATAAAAGGGATAGAAGTTTTGTCATATCCATTGGTATACCTCTGTAGTGCAACTGTGAAGACACCCCCACAAAGTTGATGTTCCGGGATATTCCCAGATCACTGGGCACAGGAAACATCCTTTGTAAATGCAATTTTGATATAGTGCTAGCAAGAGTTGGGGCAAAGAAAATATGAACAAAATCTTCCATTAAACTATTGGTAAGATTTGGGATTCCAAGATTTGCTGCAAAATGATATATTTGTCTTTCTAACAACAGAAAACCTACTTTGAAATTTAGTGATTTTTTAAAAACTTCCAAGGATGGGAGACTCATTACAATGAAATCGGCAGGAATGTGTTTTTTTAAAAAATCCTTTTACAGACTTTAATCTGAGGAAAAGGGATTCAAGGTCTGTCACCACTGGTAGGAGATAATCTTGTAGGGTAGCAAGAAGAAAGTGCCTGAGCTGTAGATAAAAGACGAACTCCTGCAGCGGAACATTATACAAATGTTGAAGATGCTGGAAAGATGCCAGAACTCCCTGGTGATATAGACTGGAGACAAGTTACACAGTCACACTCCCACTGAGTGGTAAAGGAAAGGAGTCCCAGATTTCTATCAAGCACAGCTACAATAAGTGCCAGGAGGGACCTTTCAATCTTCAAATGTGTCAGAACACAAGACCATTCACAGAGAGTGTTTATAACAGCGAACCATCCTTTGTTTATTAAAAGCAATGATAACTTAGAGGAGGCTGGAATATTGGCAAGAGAAATACCAGGACATTTTTATATCCATTTAATACAGTACTCTGTGATACTAATCCCATGCAAATAACCCCTATAGCCAAAGCCAGCAAAATATGTCTCTGTACAAGATAAATTGAGGTGGCAAAATGTATCTTTGTTAGCCCGCTCTGCTAAATGAAAGAGCAATTGTTATTATTTGACTTGGGTAGGAGGAAAAGAAAAATATGGAACAAGTAAAATAACCTGTTCAGATGACACTGGCCAAATTCAGTGGTGATATAAATTGAAGAGAAAATAAGCAAGTAGTGGAACTTAGAGCACCCACAGTAACTTGCTGCATGTATGTAGAGCTATGCCAGGCAACTTCTCTGAAAAAAAGCCAGGGTATTGGGAAGAGCCATCATCTGATGCCCTCTGAAGATCACAGGGTATGAAGTGGTCCAGCAAACTATCCTTTAAAGACATGGATAAGAATAGGTGGCAGTGGCTTCAGGTCACCAGACTACACCCAGAAGACTTCATAAAATGTAAGGGTCATGGGCCTTTTGTGGAGTAGGGCAGAGAAAAGGAGGACGGGCCCTCCTCAACTTCACCTTCGTATGAAACCAATTAGTTTTGTGTGGACTCAAATTGGTATTTCAGGTTTGTATTAACCAACTCTATAAGTAAACCTAAAGGCTGTGAACGCTAAAAACAAAAATCTACTGTTTTAAGGTTTATGAAGCCAATTAAAATCAGGGGGGTTCATATACCTCTATTTCTACACCCTTTGTGTGTGTGTGTGTGTGTGTGTGTATTTTTTTTCCCCCCAAGGGCCATCATTTTTAATTGCTTCCACACAGGGCCACCGAGAGCAGGTTCGGGTCCCAGTGAAAAACATTTTTCAGGCCCCCCAGCAAGGGCGGACTGGCTAAACAGGGCCGACAAGAGGGGGGGGGAAGCCAGGGAAGCCGGGCCCCCTTCTGGACCACTGGGCCCCGGTAATTTCTACTGGCTCCCCCTCTCCCCCCCACCCCTCGTCAGCCCTGCTTCCACAGAAGCTTTTCAATAGAAGCTAGGCTTGGGCAATTATTTTACCACTGAACGATGGAGTATGGAAAAACAGTACATTATTAAAAAATGTATGAGACTAAAATAACATGGAAAAATGTTTTCATATGAACTTTAAAAACAGTCATGTACAATCCTGGAAGACCCATTCATACTCACTTGTTTAAAGCCACTGAGGAGGTGTTGTTGAAACCTATCAACATCACTTGAATCCAAGCAGCCCATCTTCAGAAACCGTTCTCTGGTCAGTTCATAAAAATCCTTTCCTTAAACTCAAAGACATTTCAGTCTGCTTTGTTCTCTTGGGAAATATTAAAAATAAAAAAAATGCAGAGAAAAATCATAGCTTGTCACAATACTTAACAGCTACAAATTGAGTCATTTTAAATAGTTTGCATGAACTTGATGTGATAAATATTCTGAGGTACTCAAAACCCTTTGGGAAGTGTCACTGGGATAAGCCACTGTGTGAAATTGCTATTTGAATGAATACCAATTATTTGTGATTTACTGTAATTTACTTTTAAAACCAGGAGCTCACCCAAAAGCAGTTAGTGTATATACATATTAAATGATGTATCAAGGACTTGATATGTGAAATATACAGAAAGAAAGCCCTTAAATAATGTTCTAGTTAATACAACTATTAAATGGAATCTAATGTTAACTACTTAGTACTGAATTACTACAGTAAAAGAAATGAGGGGAGGGAGTGTGTGTATGGCAATATTCTGCATCAAAGGGCCTGAAATAGAGCAAAATGGACCCAACTACATAACCTATTAGCAAAAATAAACTTTTTCAAAAAGCTGAATCTATGCAGCTGAAATACCACATATATTGGTAGATGTGGGGTGCGTCATTAACTATTCAGAAAACTGACAAAGGATCCTCCCTCCATGAGCCTTTGCTCTCCAGAAGACACCACTGGAGTCTCTTTCAATCCAGGTCTCAGTAGGGTCTCTCCCCTCAGGAGCTTCCTCTTTTCTAGGGCTTCCTGACTGAGCGCTCATGAGGAACCCCTACCTGGGCCTAACTAATGAACTACCACTTTGAATTTAATGAAATTCAAAACAATCAAGTTGAAATGAAGCACTTCAATAATATTTCATCAACATTTGACAAAAATTGATATGTTCCCATGAAACTTTTCAATTTCATCAAATCAGCATTTTCCAACAGAAAACTGTGCTGTCAGAAAATTTTCAGTCAGCTCCACTTTGAGTATTATTTAACTGATAAACAGTTTTTGGCTCCAGAGCTAAATGCTTTGAGGTATACCCCCTCCCCACCTCCCTATCCCCCATCTCTACAAGCTTTGCTTCCTAAAAAAAAAAAAAAGCCCACAGATCCTATCTCCTCCCCAACATAATTTCTGCAGTCACTCACTGGAGTGGAAGGAGTTCAGACTACACCATGCTAAACAAGAGGTGTGTGAATGAGGAGTTTAGAATACTTTTGTGCCCTGTGTGTATTCTATCTACAGAGTGAGTTCTAAAGGCTGGAAGCAGTGAATGAGTGGGATTTTGTGGAGTACTTCTGGGTTCTATGGCAGCAAAATGTGGGATGGGAAAAATCCAGCCTCTCCCCCAGAAGATACTGCACTAGGCCAAATAGCTAGCCTTCAAAGAAGCAGAAGGAAAAATGAGTTAAGCAGCCACACCCTGAAGAAGAATGACACAAAGAAGCCTTCAGAGCTGCTACCCAAGGATCTTGGAGTGCGGCATCATGCCACTGTGTATGAGGAATACCTAGCCAGAATTGCCACAGCAAGTAAGAATAGCTGGGTGCAGGGGAAAATGTCCTCATCTCCCTCGGGGTGAAGGAATGAATGTCTGATATTTGAATCTCAAAAAAAAAAAAATTAAGACTATAGTTAAAGAGTATTTTCCCCCCTCAACGCAGTTCACCCCTCCCAGCCCTTGGCAAAACAAATTGTGGCTTAATCTCAACTGCCTCCAGTATAATACTTTAAAGTAGTATGCCTCTTAAGATAAATCTTTTTATTTATTCTTTCTATACTGAGATGAGATAATAAAACCAGAAAAGACCACTGTGATCATGTAATCTGACCTTCTGTGGTCCGTGTTACACAGAATTTTCCTAAATTAATTCCTGTTTGAACCACAGCATGTCTCTTAGTAAAACATCCAAACTTGATTTAAAAATTATGAGTAATGGAGAATAGTTAGTAAATTGTTCCAATGGTTAATTAGCTTCGCTATTAAAAATGTATGCCTTATTTCTAGACTGAATACGTTTAGCTCAGGGGTTCTCAAACTGGGGGTCGGGACCCTTCAGGGGGTCGGGAGGTTATTACATGGAGGGTTCACGAGCTGTCACCCCATACCCCACTTTGCCTCCAGCATTTATAATGGTGTTAAATATATTAAAAAAGTGTTTTTAATTTATAAGGGGGTTTCACTCAGTTGCTTGCTATGTGAAAGGGGTCACCAGTACAAAAGTTTGAGAACCACTGGTCTAGGTTCAGCTTCCAGCCATTGGATCATGTTACACCTTTTTCTGCTAGATTGAAGATTGCCATTTTTCAAATATTTGTTCCCCATATGGGAACTAATAAAGGGTGGTCAACCCTTCCCCCACCCCGCCCTTAACCTTCTCTTTATTAAATTAAACAAATTGATCTCCTTGAGTTTTTCATTATCAGGCATGTTTTCCACTCATTTAACAACTCTCTTGGCTTTTCTCTGAACCTTCAATTTTTCAACATTCTTTTTGAATTGTCAACATCAGAACTGGCCTCAGTATTCCAGCATTGGTCACACCAGTGACCAATACACAGGTAAAATAACCTCTCTACTCCTACTCAAGATTCCCCTGTTTATACATCCAAGAATTGCATTAGCACTTTTGGCCACAGCATCCATCGCCTTGGGAGCTCATGTTTCACTGATTATACACCATGACCACCAAGTCTCTTTCAGAGTCACTTAGAGTGACCAGATGAGACATGAAATATTGGGACTTGGGGTGGGAGGGTCGCCAGCGGAGCAACAAAAAAAAAAAAAGCCGCCGGAGCATGGGAAAAAATTGGTGAGGGCTGAGCACCGACCCACCAGCAGCTCCCCACCCCGCCCCCAACAGCGCCAGCTCACCTCCGCCTCCCCTGAGCGGGCTGCCATGTCCTGCTTTTCCCCCTCCCTCCCAGCACTTGCGCCGCCATACAGGTGATTTGCACAAGCCTGGGAGGGAGGGGGGAGGAGGAGGAATGCGTTGTGCTTGGGAAAGAGGCGGGGCCAGGACAGGGATTGGGGGAGGGATCCAATGGGGCAGGAAGGGGGTGGAGTCGGGGCAGGGGCGGGGCTGAGTTGGGAGGGGGCACGAGCCCCCTCCACCTGTGCACCGGAGTGCAAAATATTGGGTCAGTTGGTCGGGACAAAACAAGTAAATATCAGGACAGTCCTGATAAAATTGGGACGTCTGGTCACCCTAGAGTCACTGTTCTCCATGTTAGAGTCCCCCATCCTGTAAATATGGCCTACATTCTTTGTTCCTAGATGTATGACTTTATATGTGGCTGCATTAACACACATTTTTATCAAGCAAGCCAGATCACTCTATATTAGTGACCTGTCCTCTTCATTATTTACCACTCCCCCAATCTATGTCTCCTGTGTAAACTTTATCAGTAATGAATTTATGGTTTTTTCCAGGTCACTGATTTAAAAAAAAAAAAAAGTTGAGTAGCATAGGACTCAGAACCGATCCCTGCAGGACCCTCCCAAAGAAATATACTGTCTCAGGGATGTTTCCCCACTTACAATTACATTTTAAGACCTATAAGTTAGGCAGTTTTTAATACATTTATTGTGTGCCAGGTTGATTTTGTATTACTCTAGTTTTCAGATTAAAACATCATATGATACCAAGTCAAATGCCTTACAGATGCCTAAGCCCTCATCTACACTGCGGGGGGGGGGGGAGGGTCGACCTAATATACGCAGTTTCAGCTACGCAAACAGCGTAGCTGAAGTCGGCGTATCTTAGGTCAACTTACCTGGCCATGAGGCCGGCGGTGAGTTGACCGCTGCAGCGGTGAGTTGATCGTGAGCTGGAGTTCCGGAGTCGACAGGGAGTGCGTTCAGGGATCGATTTATCCGCATCTAGACGAGACATGATAAATCGATCCCCGATAGATCAATCTCTACCTGCCGATCCGGCGGGCAGTGAAGACCTGCCCTAAGTATATTGCAGCAAAACTATTACCTATTTCAATCAAGACTGACAGGATTTGTCAAAAAATAAAGAAAAACTATGTGAAAATTTGAAATTATTTTCTCTTCCTGTCCCCCTCAATTTTGTATTTCCCACACACACACACGTTTTCCCCCTCAAACAAATATTTTTTAAATTGTTATTTTGAAAATTGAAGTTATTTTCATTTTAAAAGACTCAAAATTGGCCCATTTCGAGGGATGGGACTTGTTTTTATGAATTCTCCACCCAAGTTTTTTTAAACCAAAACTCAACATATTTCATTTAGTGACCATAAATTTTAGGCAAGAGAAAATTTTCAATAATCCTTTTGATAAACACATAAAAGCCACCAGAACAGCATTACATGTTTCACGCAGCGAAGAGAAGTTTTGACAATATCAACAACTTTACAGAAAAATATCATTTAACAAAAGGCCATTTTTCAACTAAAAAAAAAATCTTTTCATTCAAAAAATTTCATCTGGCTCTGAGATATTCCATTTGGCTCTGTTCTCTGTAACACTAGCATTATACTTGATTCTGAACCTCCTACATGGGCCTATCATTGTTCCTATAACAAAGCCAAAATACGCCACTGCCACAACTCCATCTCTGGTCAAGTCTTTGTTCATATATTCATCTTCGCTCCTTAATTACTGCAGATTCAAATCTCAGTCTCTGCTCATTTTCCTGTATCTATCAAGAAGAAAGAATGGGCATTTTGTGGTCAAGCAACTCCACTGCTTCTCTATTTCTTTCAAATACAATTAAAAAGTCCCCTCATTTTTAAAACCGTCCATGGACTTGCTCCAGCTTATCTGATGACCCTTGTCTCTTTCTATCCCCCAGGCCTAAGTATTACTGAGTAACTTCTTTGCCCTTCTGTGCAATCTCACCACTATTGGTGTGAAACCCTCTCCTGCTGTAGCTTTTGTCATTTGGAAAAGGTCTGCAGTATCTCTCTGCTTCACTGATTCTCACGCATTTCAAGTCTCAGCTGAATACATCTCTTTTCTGCCTTACTTACTTACTAACAGCTGAAGTAAAGAGAAATGAAGCAGTATTATTTGTGATTGTGCAAATGATTTTATGATACAGTCTTTATGAAAAGTGTTCTACACAATGAAGTTGGTGGAGGTGGTTGTTATCTGAAATGGTTATTGGACATGCATCCACAGTTTGTTACATGCAACCTGCATTGATATATGGTGTACTGTCATACCTTTTCTTTTTACACTTGTGTTTTTTTCAAATGTCCCCAGTAGTTACATTTTTCTGTGGTTATGTTTCTAACTGCAAAAAACTATAATGTAAGTTATGTTATAAAACGCCTGATTTTAAAACAATTATACTGTGATGGTTCTGAGGGTATCCAGGACTGAGAGTCGCCTTGTTATCCTCTGCCTCTAGTGAGAGATAGCATTGTCTGTGATGACTGAGTGTTAGCTTCCTACCACCATCAACCTGTTAGCCACACAAGCATCCTGCTCCAGCCCTGTCTTCATCTTGAAGGTTAACAATACAGTAGATGCACTTAAGTCCCTGAGTGCCCTTTGAAGTGTTCTCCTGTGTTATCTAGCCTCTGACACTAGCTAACAGAAATCCCAGATCCGCTGTCCCCAAAGGATGGGGGGGGGTGTTTGCCCCCCAAACCCAGACCCCCACCCCACTGAGCCCCAAGTAGCTGCACTCTGACCCCACACCCCACCAAGCCCCACTCCCTCAGCCTCCCCCAAGCCCTAACCACCTTCACCTGGACTCCCCTGCAGAGTCCCAGTCCCCATGCACCCAGAATCCTGCACTGAGCCCCTTTGCATCCAGATTCCCCCGGCACTCAGACCCCCTACCAAGCTGCCAGCACCTAGATTGCACCACACAGAACCCTGGTACTCTTGAAGGACTTCTGCACCAAAAATTTAAAATTCTGCAAAGTTCTGCATACTTTATTTGTCAAAATAACAAACAATATAATCACACCATTTTCAATTATTTTGGTCATTTATTTCAAAATATTTATCAGCAAATAATTGAAAATGGTGTAATTATATTGTTATTTTGACAAATAAAATATGCAGAAATTTTTTTAATTAAAAAATAATTAATTCATTAATTGAAATATTGTGTGCAGAACATTTAATTCCCTCAGGAGTAAAGATATGTGGGGTAACATTGAACAAAGCAATACTGACCAGCAAACTATGAGTTTAAATGATACCTTACAGGTACACCTGATACAGGGATCACTACAATAGCGTGTAGACTATGAATACATGGGTGTATTTTGTCACAAAGATTCCTTCCTTTCCCTGGTAATAGAGGCAAATTACTAATGCCATTAGGAGGGACCAGAGGAAAAAAGAAATCTAATGCAAAGCATAGAAAATATGCAATTGAAAATAAGTACATTAGGTTTCTTGGATTTGTGAGGAACAAGGTAAGTGCCCTCGACATTATTCATCATCCCAAAAGTGCTGTTTAACCCTGGGTAGAAAAGCAGATTTGTCATAGCATTTTTTTTTTAAATCAAAAGTCCCAGAGCAGTCATGGCAAATGTAAGTCATAGGTTACTAAATTTACTGTGACTGCTCCCTGATTTTTGATAAAAATGACCTCCTCATCCTGCCAAGGGGGGCACCAGCCCTCACAGCAGCACTTTGTCTCCAGCAGCATATCAGTTCCTGGCCACTGAGGAGGGGAGGGGGAAAGCAAGCCGATCCTGCTTTCATGCCCTCCTCTGGGCCTTGTTACCTGGCACATAGTATTACAGCACTGCACATATCCATCCACCCCTCACAAAATGGCAGACCCCATTAAAATAAATCAACCCCCTGCGCCTGATTGCAACATCTGAAGTGGGGCACTGGGCCCAGCCGCACAGAACAGGAGCTGCTGCTGCAGGATAAGTGCAGCGAGGACTTGCTCTTTAGCCCCCTTGCTCCCGGTCTCATCTCCACACTGGACTAGCAACCCACCAACTACCATTTCAGAAAAATTTGGGGGCGGGGGAGTCACAGACAAACAGGAAAAATCAGAGTCCATCATATTTCTCCACTGTGACAAACCTGGAGTCCTAACCATAGGCCATGGCCCTGAAGTCCTAGACTGCTAGTAGAGCTAGTCTTATTCTATGGTTACACTGGCGCTTTACAGCACTGCAACTTTCTCGCTCAGGAGTGTGAAAAAACACCCCCCTGAGCGCAGCAAGTTACAGCGCTGTAAAGCGCCAGTGTAAACAGTGCCCCAGTGCTGGGAGCCGCACTCCCAGCACTGTAAGCTAATCCCATCGGGGAGGTGGAGTACCTGCAGTGCTGGGAGAGCTCTCTCCCAGCGCTGGCACCGCGACCACACTTGCACTTCAAAGCGCTGCCGTGGGAGCGCTCCCGCAGCAGCAGTTGGAGTTTCGAGTCTAGCCATGCCCTTAGACATAGGGGACTTAAAACAAAAACAAACAAACAAAGCTTTGTGGCTCTTTCTTTATCTATGTTCTGCTTATCTTGGGACTCTGAAGTACTTTGACTATCCTCCGCACCTGATGCAGGGGAGGAAGAAGCCCATTGTTGAGTGCCCACCAGATGTGGGCAAACTATGGCTCGCGGGCCACATCCGGCCTGCAGGACCATCCTGCTCGGCCCCTGAGCTCCCAGCCGGGGAGCCTAGTCCCCGGCCCCTCCCCTGCTGTCCTCCCTCCCCCGCAGCCATGCTGCTGCACTCTGGTCTGCCGTTCCTGCTGGGCAGGGCAGGGAGCACAGCTGGCTCTGGCTGTCGCGTCTGCGAGCTCCTGCTGCTGATAAGGGAGCGGGGGAGTCCTGGGGGGCAGTCAGGGAGGAGGGGGTGGTTGGATGGGGCAGAGGTTCTTAGGGGGGGCGGTCAGGGGATGGGGAACAGGGAAGGTTAGGAGTTGGAGTCCCAGGGGGGCTTTACAGGGGGCCTGTTAGGGGGCAGTGATGTGGATAGGGATCAGGAGGGCAGTCAGGGGACAGGGAGCAGGGGGGTTGGATAAGGGGGTGGGATCCTGGGGGGCAGTTAGGGGCAGGGGGTCCCAGGAGGGTGTGGTCAGGGGATGCAGAGCAGAGGCTGGTTGGATAGGGGGTGGGAGTCCCGGGGGGGCTGTCAGGGGGGGTGTGTGGATAGGGGTTGGGGCAGTCAGGGGACAGGGAGCAGGGGGGTTGGATAGGGGGTGGGGGTCCTGGGAGGGGGCAGTCAGGGGAAAAGGAGCGGGGGGGTTGGATGGGCTGGGGATTCTGAGGGGGGCGGAAAGTGGGATGGGGCAGATGGGGGCGGGGGTCAGGCTGCTTGGGGAGGCACAGCCTTCCCTACCCGGTCCTCCATACAGTTGCGCAACCCCGATGTGGCCCTCGGGCCAAAAAGTTTGCCCACCCCTGGTCTATACACACTTTCATATTCAGGGAAAGGAGGAAGTGCTGTGTCCAGCAAAGCTACTTTAACGTCCTACAAGAACACTTGAGAGGTGAAGATAACAATGATGGTGACTTACAGGCTAGGAGAGACAGAGACCGCATATGCCGGGAATGGCAAACCGCCACTGGGAGCTGCGGGCGGCCGTTCAAATGTAAACAAACTGTCGGGCGGTCCACCAGCGGATTACCCTGATGGGCCGCAGGTTGCCCACCACTGGTATAAATTGTTCATTGTTTTGGGGCCTCTTGACAAAAAAGCCACAGTCAATCCAGATTGTTGCTGCTCACCAGTGAGGGACGCTCATGGAAGAATTCAGCTGACCCTGCCTGGCATCAGAGGCATGAGTGGAGAATCTCTCTTCCCCCACAACCTCTCACCAAATATGTCAAGTTAAGAGCAAACTATGATGGAACAGTCCATATTAATCTAAAAATTAATAACCTACCCACAAATAGCCCTCAGAATAAAGGAATTTGGGGCTTGTTTGTTATAAACAAACAATGAACTGACTTAACAGTTCAGCCAAAAACTCCATCTTATCCAGTTTCTTAGTCTTGACAGTTGCCAATACCCAATGCAGAGAGAAATTTAAAGTCTCTTTTACTGGCAATTGTAGAGCAATGTGCCTGTAATAGAGCCCTCAGAGGGCTAGGTTGTCCAGTAAGTAGTGCACCCAGTATCACCTTTTTGTCCAGTTCCTCACCTTAGGCTGGGTTTAGCTTCCCCTTGCCTTCTTCTTATCAGAGGGGGCATGAGATTGGAATGTGCTTGATGCCTCTTCTGCAACAGGGTACTTGGTAGGGGAGCCTGGGCCCTCCCACTGCAAGGGGGTCTGACCCAGGGCCTGATGAGATTCAACAGCATCCTGGATAGCCCTCAGAGTTACCCTCCCTTCTTTGTCTGTCTGCCTCCCCCCTAAGTTAGCTGGATTGTTCCCTTTTAAGCATCCTCTCCAGTTGGTGCATACTCTGCAGGTCTGGAAGGGTGGAGCTACCTGGGCCCAGTACTGTCCTTTAACAATGTGGGATTTTTTTACATGCCCTCACAGTGCCTAAATTTTCAAGAAAGCTCAGCACCCACAATCAGCAGCACCAAAGTATGGATCCAATTTTTAAAAGAGCACAATACTTTGAATGCTGAGCTCTTTTGAAAGTCTGGTCATTGATGGCTGGCTTGTGTCCTGAAGCATGACAGTCAATGATTATTTCTTTTAGATTTTCATCCTACCTAATATAACCTTGTATTTATTATTAATAAATTAATAATAAATTAATTAATCCACAGCTGAACCCTACTATGATCTTTGCCTCAATGATATCCTGCAGCAGTAAGTTTCCTAGGTTGATAGAGACTGCTTTTCAAAGAACTAAAGTCCCTTTTAAGCTGGTGAAGTGAACCAGTAGGGCCAACAATAGAAAAGTCTTTTGCCACATGTTTTGTCCAATGACTTTTTCTTGAGCACTAGAGCACACAGGGTGTAGCACAGGAAACAAAGAGTTTCATGTAAACTGATATTCAAGCAGCAAGCTCCCCAGTCCAGGCTATGACCCATTCCTCTAGCAACTAAACATAACATAGCTTCCTCAGACACCTTCCTTCTGCCTCACACAGCTGTTTTATAGAGTTTTTTGGGTTCCTTCTGAGTGCCTACGTTGTTAATCCTGGTGGGAGATGCAATCAGGTACACTTTCTCGGATACAAGTAGGATGACTGCACCCTGCCACAGCCCAATGTTCCCATCTGGTTAAGATTCTGAACTTCTTAACCTGCAGTCTTTCCACTGGCAAGACTCCCTTTGGGGTCTATGAGAGTTTTAGATGAGTAGACACTGAATAATTGGACCCTGAATAATGTGACTAATTGACTCCAGAAAAAAATCCTGATTGTTTAAACTCATGATAATGCTGCTTGTCACTATCAAGGAAGCTTATACATTTTGTACAAAGTGTATCTGTTAGCATTAGGGACGCTGCAAGCTCCCCGCGAACTCAAGGTCTGTGGCTGAGCCAGTTCCTCTGCTGAGCAACCAGCACGACCTCTAGCCACTAGGATTACTACAGCATAAAATCCTCAATCTCCAACATAGATACTATATGCTATGACAGGGAGAAGAAACAGAGCACTGCTCTGGCTTCTGATATGCCTGAAATCCCCAAGAGGGGGTCCTCAGATCCCATATTGAACTAATTCTATGTTTGGGACAGGCTTGACTCCAGGCAGATATGCTAAGATACTCCATGTAGGGATGAAGAAACAGTTGGAACAAACCAGGCAGTGGTCCCCAAGTTATATATGTGCTCATCCAACCTATTGCCAATTTCACCTGCTTGGCTGGGTGGAGATCACTGCAGGCAGTTAGTCTGCTGGGGTTTGCAAAGCACTGAATTTTTTGTAAAATTGACAGGGACAAAGGGACAGGCTCTGAAAATAGGGATGTTCACAGTGTTCAGGGAAACATTGTTCCCCTCTTGACTGATTAAAAATGGAGGCTGCAGAGTGACAGATGGCATTCGTGGGGAGAAGAGTTTACATTTTATTTTGGCACTTCAGGAGAGAGTAGGTCAGTGGATGGATTTAAAAGGACTGAGTACAGGCAGAGTGGCAGGCCTGGGAGGTCATTTTTCCTGAAGTGTTCTGGAGATATAGAAGCAGC
Organism: Trachemys scripta elegans; assembly: GCF_013100865.1. Classification (NCBI taxonomy): domain Eukaryota; kingdom Metazoa; phylum Chordata; order Testudines; family Emydidae; genus Trachemys; species Trachemys scripta. Next base: position 54,327,809 of record NC_048303.1, on the reverse strand, counting down.
ATGAGGTGAGAGCCTGGGGGCTATAAAGGAAGAGGTTGCAGTAGCTCAGGTGTGAAAATAGCAAGGTGCTGGATGAGGGTTCGTGCGGGAAAAGGAAAGAGGATGTAGAGGAAAAAATGACAGATTCCAATTACAGCATCGGTGTGGGGGCAGAAGGCTAGAGAGGAGCCCCCAAAAAACCCACCTCAATCTAGACCTGGGGAACAAGGAGGATAGTGGAGTTGACAACAGTCATGGAACTGAGAAGATGGGATTCACAGTGGGATGAGCTAGCCATCAAGTGATGCAAAACCACATGCCTTCACTCCAGATAAATATCCTGATGACACAACTAGTGATATCCCCTTGTTCAGGAAGCTGGTCTGTTGTAGCTTTGTTGCAGAAGAATGAAACTGTCATCATAGTTATGTACATGCTGGTAGAAGGGACAGCATCAGATTTAGTATTAACTATTTGACTGCTGTCATATATTACTGGACAACATATGCCAGCACAGCAGTCACATAGGATATGACAGCAGTCAGAGAGTAAATGCTAAATCTGAAATCAGTAGTTGATTTAAGGCAGGGGTTCTCAAGCTTTTTCTTTCTGAGCCCCCCCCAAAATGCTATAAAAACTACATGGCCCACCTGTGCTACAATAACTGGTTTTCTGCATTTAAAAGTCATGGTTGGCATTAAGGGGTAGCAAGCAAAGCAGTTGCCCAGGGCCCCATGCCACAGGGGGCCACCGTGAAGCTAAGTTGCTCAGGCGTCTGCTTCAACCCCAGGTGATGGGGCTCAGGGCCCCACGCTTCACCCCCATGCAGTGGGACTCCGGCTTTCTGCTGGGCCCCAACAAGCCTAACACTGAACCTGCTTGGCAGACCCCCCTGAAACCTGTTTGCGGTGCCCCACGGGGCCCCAGACCCGTGGTTGAGAACCACTGATTTAAGGCACACAAGTACCTGCCTGATTAGTTTGCCTCCACAATACATTAAACTGCATGCAGTTTGAGCCTCAGGGCTTCAGTAAATTTGCAGGAAAGGCATCCACACCAGTGTCAGACAAATCTGCACTCTCAGTAAACAAATCTGGATTTCCCCAGATCTGTGATTTTGCTCTGGAATGGATGTACAAACCACGTGATCTCCTTGTTAATTCCCTCCTAACCACAACAATTAGTGCACATGATTTGACTTTCCTCCAAGCCTATTTAGATAGCAATGTTGACCAAATTATCCTGTTCAGTGAAATATTAAATCTTGTTTATTTTTAATAATTAAGTTCATAGCAAGCTGCTGAAAAATACAATAATCTAAATCACCCTAGGGATATTTCTCTGAGTTACTCTATAAAGTGAGGGTAGAACTGGTCTCAATTCTGTCAAGTTCTCCTCCAGTGCCAGAATAAATCTCATTTTAGACCAATATTTCAAAACCTGTGGGACACATGGCAATTCCCTGGGAAGAGGCACAGGATAGAGAAGAACAGTAATTGAGTTATGAAAGCTACCTGACTCCAGATCCACTGCGTTCCTGTGGCTGTAGAGATTGTAGTTGGTGGTTCCTTGAAAGTTGCCCACCTGCCTTCCCTACATCTTAGGATATGTCTAATGCAGCTAGCCGTGGTATAATTTCAGGAGCAGAAGGCCAGCCCATTTATTTTCTTTGCTCCCATAGCATTGAGTTCAGCTGTGAGAGCAGATAACATCGAGCCCCATAGTCCCAGCAACCTCTAGCCTTGTGGTGTGTGGGAAAAGAGAGCCACCAGAAAAGTAGGAGCAAAAACCAAGGGAAAGTGCAAAACAGAACCACAAGGATAGAAGCTGCGACCTCTGGATCTAAAAGCCTGAGCTTCTAGTTCTTGAGCTTAAGGACACAGCTCTGGTTCCTCAAAGCCAGTAACAGACTCAGAAATCTCTCTGTGGTCCAGCCTCTAGACAGGAACAGAGAGCCACATTGAACAGAGACATAAAAAGACAAGGTACAGAGAGACTAGAAAGGAGAAAAAAACAGTTTCAACTATGCAGTTTCAACAGTCTCCAATTCCTCTGATCCATCACAAAAGGTGTGGAAGGGATGGGCTGCCCCAAAACAGGATAGGGAACCACCTGAGAAGATTGTATCTCATGGATATCTAGAAGGCGATAACTAAACTATCCTCCTGCTATAAACCATTACTGACAGGCTAGTAAGGTCTAAATAGCCTATGGGGAGGATCCATTGAGTCCGGGGGGGGGGGGGGGGGGACACAGAAAAATTAACAAGGACAGGTGTGAAGGTCAAAAGTAGGGAACTTGAAGGAGACACCGAGCAGAGAACCCCAGACAGCACCCACTGCCTCTCAAAGGTGTCAAGGAGCCAGCAGACACCACCCAGAGGAACTCTGCCTGGCTGAGTGAATGGAGGGAGGATCAGAAACAGGCCCCACAGTCTCAGAGCCCCCTCAGCCAACTTCCTCTCCCTGGTGTTGAAGATGGCCACTTTGGCCATCGCTAGGAGGAGTTTGACGAGGAGGTCCTGCGATTTTGTGTGGCCACGGATAGGGTGTGCATATATGAGAAGACAGAGGGAGAAGTGAAGCCAAAAATGCAACAGTAGGTCTAGAAGGAGCCAGAAGAGGGGCTGCAACCTGGCACACTCAAGGTAAACGTGTGCCAGGGTCTTCCTCACGCCGCAAAAGGGACAGGCATTGGGGATGGGGATGAACCATACCAGGTACACACCTGTGCTCATGGCTCCATGAAGGAGCTGCCAACCAATACACCTGGCTGGCCATGGGACCAAGATAGAATATAGGCTGACCCACAGGTAGCAATAGGTCCCACCACTCAGTATCGTGGTAGGACATGAGGGTGAGGAAATGGAGAGTACGGAGCACAAGCATATACAGATGTGCCCTTGGTGCGATCCAAAAGCGAACCGGCTGCAAGTCGCATAGCCAGCTTGAGGTGTGTGGGTGGGACGGCCGAGGAATGTGAGCTTCCTTATGCCATAGGGAAAATTCTGGGATGGATTCTGCCTTGCAAATCATCCCAGTACACACAGTTCATCCCTGCTGCTATACCCCTTTACAAGCCAACCCACTGCCGCACCTTCACTCTGGTCCTCCCCACCTTCCATACCCTTTATACATCTCTATAAGGACAAAGCAGAAATTGGACCTTCAGTTGTAAGGGCCTGATTCTCCACTGATTTACTTGAATGAGGAGAAACTCCATTAGTATAAATTATTTTATTAGTATTCTGGTAGCACCAGAGGCCTAGTCAGGATTAGAGCCCATTGTGCTAACAAGAAGTACAAGTTGGTCTCTAACCCAAAGACGTTAGGCCCAGATCCACAAGAGATACTGATTTAGGTGCCACTGTGATCCATAAAACTTCCCTTGGCTGCCACCTAACTCTAAAGATGCCAAAATTCATTTGATACTGCCAAAATTAAGGTAAAAGTTTCCTAACTGCCTACATTTCTGCCTCTGGGCACATGCACTGCTGCCTCACTCGAGGTGTACAGGTCCTTAAGCCCCAGCACAATCTTCAAACCTAGTGAAAAAGGAGGTGGGTGTGAGGGTAGGAGGCCCAATCCAGTAGGCATGCACAGAACAAGCCTGCTGGATTAGGCTCCATTAAGAAACCAGGAGGAGGGACTGACTCTGGGTCTCCCATATGGGTGCTCTAACCACAAGGCTACAGAGTCATTCTCACGCTCTCTTTGGCCCAATGACTCCTAAGTATTTATCAACAGTAAAACACTTTAGCAGGAGAGTTTGAGGATGTAGAATATCCTGTAGCTCAACGGTTAGAGCACTCTTCTGAGAGTTGTGAGACCTCTGTTCAAATCCTTTCTCCCCCTCAGGCAGAGGCCTCCCACATCCTGAGTGAGTGCTCTAACCATTGGGCTAAAAGATGCAAGGGAGACATCCTTCTCTGCCATTTCTTGCAAGAACAGCTGAGGCACCTAAGCCATCTAACTCCCAGAGATAGGTGGTATTTAGGACAAACCCCTCTTGTTGGAATCTTCCATTAGCTACCTTAAGCAGCTCCCTGCCTAGCATGCTGGCTTTTGTGGATCCCATTCTTAGGCATCAGTTTCTCCCCATGCATTCCATTGGGAGGTTAGATGCTAACCCAAGCTTTGTGGATCCCACTGATTTTGGGCAAAGCTCAAAGTCTGCAACTCAGGGTTGTAACAATAAGTCCCTTTGTGGATTCAGGCCTTGCAATCTAAAGTTTGGTGTTACATCAGCAAACAATTAGAATGAATGAGGCATATCAGGTCCTCTAAGTTTCTTCCTTTGTATTTCCATAATGCCAAGAACCGACAGCATTCAATAAATAATAATCATGTATTTGAAATCATTTTTTAAAATAAAAACTGATGTAAATATCGTGAGCATTAAGGGAGTTATTTGCGGTGTGACAAAGTTCCTCCTCTATCTTGGTGGGTGCTGCGCTTACTGGCGGATTTTCTTGCCTCAGAGATTCACCATGTGGGTTGGGGAACAGCCCAGAGACCTTCCCCTCTGGAAGAACCCACAGTCCAGGTCAATTGGGAGGTTTGGGGGGAAACCAGGCCCGCCCTCTACTCCGGGTTCCAGCCCAAGACCCTGGGGACTGCAGCTGTCTATAGTGCCTCCTGTAACAGCTGCATGACAGCTACAAGTCCCTGGGCTACTTCCCCATGGCCTCCTCCAAACACCTTCCTTATTCTCACCACAGGACCTTCCTCCTGGTGTCTGATAAGGCTTGTGCTCCTCAGTCCTCCAGCAGCACATCCTCTCACTCTCAGCTCCTTGCGCCACTTGCTCCCAGCTCCTCACACTCTCGCAGTAAAAACTGAAGTGAGCTCCTTTTAAAACCCAGGTACCCTGATCAGCCCCCTTAACTGATTCCAGAAGCTTCTTCTTAATTGGCTCCAGGTGTCCTAATTAGCCTGCCTGCCTTAACTGGTTCTAGCAGGTTCCTGATTACTCTAGTACAGCCCCTGCTCTGGTCACTCAGGGAACAGAAAACTGTTCATCCAGTGACCAGCATATTTGCCCTCTACCAGACTCCTGTACCCCACTGGTCTGGGTCTGTCACATATCCCTCCCACCTGCTCAACGCCAAGGGGTTGGGCAGCTTGGGACACCAGACAGTGCACACGTGACAAGCCATCGGCGTTGCCATGACGGCTCCCTGCTCTGTGTTGCACACGGAACTGGAAAGGGTGGTGGGATAAGAACCATCTGGTCACCCTTGTGTTCTTCTCTTTGTTCCGCTGCATCCATTGAAGAGGAGCATGGTTGGTCACGAGGACAAATCTGCACCCGAGCAGGTAGTAGCGCAATGTTTCCATGGCCCATTTTACAGCAAGGCATTCTCTCTTCACCACTGCATATTTTTGTTCCCTTGGAAGGCGTTTCTGACTGAGGTATAGAATTGGGTGTTCCTCCTCCCCGACCATCTGTGATAGAACGGCCCCCAACCCTACTTCCGATGCATCCGTCTGCAGGATAAACTCCTTGGTGAAATCAGGGGCTATCAGTACAGGGTTACTGCAGAGGGCAGTCCGTAGATCTGTGAATTCTTCCTCTCTTGCGTCAGACCATCTCACCAGATCAGGTCCACGGGCTTTCACTAGGTCTGTCAGGGGGCTTGCCCTTGTGGCAAAGTGGGGGATAAATCGTCGGTAATACCCCACCACACCTAGGAACGCCTGGACTTGTTTCTTGCGACTTGGTCAGGGCCAATTTTGGATGGCCTCTAACTTGTTCACTTGGGGTTTTACCAAACCTTTTCCCACAATGTAGCCAAGATATTTGGCCTCTGTAAACCCTACAGCGCACTTGGCAGGGTTTGCTGTAAGGCCAGCTTGCCTAAAGGTATCGAGGACCGCCTCCACCTTCTCCAGGTGGGTTTCCCAGTCTGGGGTATGAATGACCACATCGTTCAAGTAGGCAGCAGCATAACTGTTATGCGGGCGTAATAGCTTGTCCATGAGGCGCTGGAAGGTAGCTGGGGCCCCATGTAGTCCAAAAGGGAGGACAGTATATTGAAAAAGACCCTCTGGTGTAGAGAACGCAGTCTTTTCCTTTGCGTCTTCTGCAAGGGGAATCTGCCAGTACCCCTTTGTCAAGTCTAGAGTAGTCAAGTACCGGGCATTACCCAGATGGTCCACTCACTCATCTATGCGAGGTATGGGGTACGCGTCGAACTGGGGTACTTCGTTTAGTCGCCGGAAGTCGTTGCAAAATCTTGTGGTGCCATCAGGTTTGGGCATCAGCACAACTGGGCTGGACCACTGACTGTGGGATTCTTCGATGATCCCCAACTCCAGCATTTTTTTTACTTCTGCGTTGATTTCCTCCCTTTTGACCGCTGACACCCGATAGGGCCTCATTGTTACTCTGGCCCCAGGGTTCGTGACAATGTGGTGGTATGTCTCGGTTGTTCGACCCGGTTTTGTCGAGAACACATCTTGGTTCTGGAAGATCATCTCAGACACCTCATTCTTCTGGTCTGGTGTTAAATCGGGAGACACTCTCACCTGTTTGGAAGGCTTGTTTTCCTGGGTTAGGTCTTTTTGGACCGTTGTGCATGCCAGGGTTTCAGAAGGTTAACGTGATAAATCTGTTCTTGTTTTCTGCGTCCTGGCTGCCACACCTTGTAGGTTGAACCCGTGGGGAAAGTAACCACCTCATAGGGCCCCTGCCATTGGGCCAGAAGCTTGCTTTCTGCCGTGGGTACCAACACCATAACCCGATCCCCTAGTTGGAACTGTCGCACTTTTGCCTGGCGATTGTAATGGGTTCGCTGGGCCTCCTTTGCCTTCTCCAAATACTTCCGTACAATAGGGGTAACCCGGGCTATCCGATCTCGCATCTGCATTACATGCTCTATTATATTTCTCCCCTCATTGGGTTCCTCTTCCCAGATCTCTTTGGCGATATCTAGTATGCCACGGGGGTGACGCCCGTATAAAAACTCGAAGAGGGAAAACCCAGTTGAGGCCTGTGGTACCTCCCGGTTAGCAAACATAAGGTAGGGTAGTAGGGTGTCCCAATCCTTCCCGTCCTGACTTACCACCTTCCTTATCATAGCCTTGAGGGTTCGGTTAAACCTTTCTACCAACCCATCAGTCTGCAGATGGTAGACCGAAGTTCTCAGGATATGTATATGGAGCAGCGTACAGAGGTCCTTCATTAGCTTCGACATAAATGGGGTTTCTTGGTCAGTTAATATCTCCTTCGGTAGCCCCATTCGGGCAAAGATCCCGACTTACTGCTTGGCTATAGTTTTAGAGGCCGTGTTCCGCAGGGGGACGGCTTCTGGGTAACGAGTAGCATAGTCCAAAACAACAAGTATATATTGGTAGCCCCGAGTCGTCTTCTCCAGTGGTCCCACTAGGTCCCTGGCTATTCGCTCGAAGGGGACCTCTATGTTGGGAAGGGGTACTAAAGGTGCCCTCAAGTGGGGACGGGGACTGTGCAGCTGACACTCCGGGCAGGAGGCACAGTACCTCCGCACTTCTTCATGTGCTCCGGGCCAGAAGAACCATCGTAGGACTCGTGCCAGGGTCTTCTCTACCCCCAAATGCCCCCCAAAAAGATGACTATGAGCCAGACTTAATACAACATTCTGGTGTTTTTGAGGTACTAGGGTCTGCTGTACCTTCTGCTCCTGTACTGGTGCAACCCGGTATAAGAGATCCTTCTTCATTATGAAGTAGGGTCCTGGTCCCTGTGTTTTTCCCCATCTATTTCAGTCACTTCCTTCCTAATGTTGTCATACCTTGGGTCTTCTGCCTGGTCCCGTCCAAAATTTCCTCTCCCAGGGCTAATCCGCGCAAGATCTAGGGGCCCAGTCTCTGTTGCCTCTACTGGCTCAGAACTATTAGGGTGGGGGTCAGACTCAGGTGCTTCTCCCTCCTGCGTGGCCTCCTTTTCAGCTGTGCGGGTCCGCCTACCTACAAGAGCGACCCTCTGGCTTTGGGTCAGTATTCAGGTTCCTAAGGCCTTAGCTGCCCTTCTTTCCCTTTTTGTCTTTCTACCCTGTCTGGTAGTGGAGAACAAATCTGGGGATATTTCAGAGAAGATTGGGGGTTGACACTCTGCTGTGGATGCCTCACCAATTTTAGGGTCCCCATCTTTCTCCAATCCCCCTACTGGGAGTAAGTTTCCAAACCCTGGGAAGTCCCTCCCTATGAGCACCGGGTATGGGAGTTTAGGGACTACACCTGCTGCTACCTCAGTAGTGTTCCCTTGGATCTCGATTTTTACTGGGATGGTGGGGTAGTAACTAACTGTCCCACAGACACGTTATCCCCGTACGTTTAGCCTGCAGCAGCTGACTACACTTCACGAGCTTCCCTGAGATAAGTGTGATAGCACTCCCCAAATCAACCAGTGCCGTGGTCCCTACCCCATTTAGTTTCACTGGTCTGGTATACATATGTGGGGTTAGTGAGACCCCCACAATGTGCATTAGTGAGCATGGATCTGCCCAGTTCCCCAGGTTACACTGCATAGGCTCCTCAGCATTGGGACACTGTGCTGCTATGTGTCCCCACTCCCCACAGGCATAACATCTGTATGGAGCCCTAGGCGTTCCCCCGTCTCTTGGTTTGGACAGTCTAACATCACGATCCTCTTCTCCCTCAGTGCTCCAACTCTTTGTGGCCTCTGATGGGCCTTCAGCCTCTCTCTTTTTCCACCTGGGCCCTCCCAGTGGCCCAGTCACCCAAACTTTAGGGCTCGGTGCTGCTAGTTTAACCCGGGGTGCCTCTTCCTTAACTGGTCGGATCAGCTCCCTCGCTGTCCTTCGCCTCTCTACCAGGGCGACAACCTGTCATAGGTGGAGGGTTCGTTCTGGCTTACCCAGGCATGAAGGTCTGGTGGTAGTCCCCTCATGTATTGGTCGATGACCAGAACCGCTAGTATTTCTTCCGGACTCCGGGACTCTATTTGCAACCACTTTCGTGCAAGATGGATGAGGTCATACAATTGGGACCGCGGGTTTTGTCTTCCTGATACCTCCAACCGTGACACTGCTGGGCCCGCACTGCTGTCATTACCCCAGATCTGGCCAGGATCTCTGCTTTCGGCTGGGGGTAGTCTGCCGCAGCCTCTTCAAGCAGATCATGGTAGGCCTTCTGGGCCTTCCCACACAGGAATGGGGCAAGGATGCCAGACCACTGATCTCGAGGCCAGGCCTCCCGTAGGGCTGTCCTCTCAAAGGCCAGAAGGTATGCCTCTACATCATTCTCCCGTGTCATTTTCTACAGCCAATGGCTGGCCATATGAGCCACGTCCCAACATGGCCGCGATTCAGCTCTGTAAGGGACTTTACCTGGTTTACCAATTCCTGCAACATAGCTCAGTCTTGAGCAGCCTGGTCCATCAGCAGGCGATTAGTCTCTTGCTGCAGCCGCACTGCCTCCTGTTGGGCGGCTGCCTGGAAACGGGTAGCCTCCTGCTGGGCCGCCATAGCTTGTATCAGCACCCGCACTACCATTGTGGTGGGGGAAAAAAAATAAACCCTCTCCCTTTTTGTTGTTGTTGTTTGGTTGGTTGGTTTTTTTTTTAAATCACTCTCCTTCTTCCGCTGTGCTGTGCACCTCAAGATCCCACCTCTGACACCAGTGTGACAAAGTTCTTCCTCTATCTTGGTGGGTGCTGCACTTATTGGCGGATTTTCTTGCCTCAGAGATTCACCATGTGGGTTGGGGAACAGCCCAGAGACCTTCCCCTCTGGAAGAACCCACAGTCCAGGTCAATTGGGAGGTTTGGGGGGAACCCGAGCCTGCCCTCTACTCCGGGTTCCAGCCCAGGGCCCTGTGGACTGCAGCTATCTATAGTGCCTCCTGTAACAGCTGCATGACAGCTACAAGTCCCTGGGCTACTTCCCCATGGCCTCCTCCAAACACCTTCCTTATTCTCACCACAGGACCTTCCTCCTGGTGTCTGATAACGCTTGTGCTCCTCAGTCCTCCAGCAGCACACCCTCTCACTCTCAGCTCCTTGCGCCTCTTGCTCCCAGCTCCTCACATTCGCACCACAAACTGAAGTGAGATCCTTTTTAAAACCCAGGTGCCCTGAATAGCCTGCCTTAATTGATTCTAGAAGCTTCTTCTTAATTGGCTCCAGGTGTCCTAATTAGCCTGCCTGCCTTAACTGGTTCTAGCAGGTTCCTGATTACTCTAGTACACCCCACTGCTCTGGTCACTCAGGGAACAGACAACTACTCATCCAGTGACCAGTATATTTGCCCTCTACCAGACTCCTGTACCCCACTGGTCTGGGTCGGTCACAGCGGGTAGTAAAATGCAGGGATGTGCATGGGTTCTATAAGTCATACAAGGTTATAATCCACCTGTTTCTCTGTTGGCAATCAGTGCCAAGAAAGCATGATGAATATAAAAAGTTTGATTCTCCAGGGCATTTGGGCTGCTTTACCTTAACAGAGATATGCAAAGCCTTACAGTTGTTTTAGCTGGTATAGCAGGATTTCCCCAAGCTACGGGGAATTATCAAATGATGGAGAAGCAGGTCCTCTGCCACCCGGCTCTTTCTCAGGCTGCCACAGGGGCTGTTGCGAGGAAAAAGTGAGTGTGGCTGGGGTTCCCCTGCACACCAACGTGAAACCAGCCACTGAGACTGTTGACAGCCAGTGTAAATTAGAACAGCCTGAAGATGCTTGAACAGCCCCAGAACCAAGAGAATGCAGAGACATTAAACCACATTAGCACCCTCCTCCATTATCTCCTCAAATACACCCACTGCTCCTCAGCCACAACCCGATGTCTAGCCCCATAAGCTAGCACATGCTCATTTCAACAAGAAAATATGCTGCCACATAGTGCACTTGCTGCAAGGGACAGAATTGCTTTGCTGCACCTCGGAGAAGGAGTAGTTACAATAGTAAAGCTATGATATAACAAGGAACAGCAGTGAGGAAATTGCTGCTATGGAGAAAGAAGCAAATTCTATACAGGGTATAAATCTGGTAGATGACACAGGTTACAAATCTAGTCTTACTTTTGAATTAACTGGTGCTATGGAAAATATCACCTTGGCTCATTTTGTATATTTCTTTTTGAACAGTCACTAGACTGCTGCCTGAACACCAAGAGCCAGAGTCGTTCCTCATGTAACTGCGCAGAAGGCAACAAAGTTACCCCAATATTAAACATTACCCCTAATGTTGTATATATGTAAGTTTTGGTCCACTGTCAGGACAACTGCATGAAACGTAAGTTAAAGTGTTGTGCCTTCCCCTGAATGATATAAAATAAATTAAGACAGCTAAGACAACAGATTTTCTTGGAAACTAATCTAGCAGAGTACGCTGACCAAACTTCAAGGGGGAAAATATGGCAGGAGGATGTGTATACACAGATTCAGAGTGAGTTCCTTGGGATTTGTGAAGGATAGGGAACAAAGAGAAACAAAATAAGATTAAAACTTCCAAATTGGGTAAAGATCATTCTTTCAGACAATAATATCTAAGTATTGTTACAGCTTTCACTTGACCCCATCAGAACTACACCTTTACAAACTATTTCCTAAACTAGCGTATATTTCTATAAACCAATAGTCAAATTTACACTTGTGGATATTCAGAAATAATCTACTACAAATTACTTCTTGAAATGTTAAAGAGTAGAATGAAAGTAGTTAATAAAAGTATGCTCGTCCAAACAAGTCTTCCCCTTTTGACAAAGGAATGCTAATTAACCACTGGAACAATTTACCAAGGGTTGCGGTGGATTCTCTATGACTGGATGTGTTTAAATCAAGGCTGAATGATTTTTAAAGCTATGCTCTAGTTCGAACAGGTTAATTCAGGGAAGTCCCATGGCCTGTGCTATGCAGGAGGCCAGACTCGGTCACAATGGTCCCTTCTGGCCTTACAATCTATGGCCTGTGAAATGGTCCTTTAGTACTAATAAAGCATTTCTGCAGAAATAATTCACTTAGTTCCTATGTAAGCCACAGGCACCAAAATAAAAAAATATTTAAGGGCACAGGGCCCAATCATTCATTGCACAGAGCACCTCAAGCCAGTGAAGTCAACAGGCCTTGAGCACTCTCAGTACTTTTGAGGATTAAGCCTATATTGAATACATTTTCAGCTCAGATGATCTCACTTCCTTGCTTATTGTATATATTGATTTGCTAGTTCTGTTTTATTGTGTAATAGGCACAATAAAACAAAATGAACAATGTGGAAAATTAGGAATATTTTGTGTCTGAAGTACATTGAATCAGCCACCAGATGGCACAAAATACTAGTTGACAAGCTATATGACAACTTCTGGCATAGCTGACTATAAGCAGTATTAGTTTTGAATAAATACAATATTTTCTTTCCCATGGAAAATATATGTCCATCAAAAGATCCATCTAGCCCAGTATCCTGTCTTCTGACAGTGGCCAATGCCAGGTGCCCCAGAGGGAATGAACAGAACAGGTAATCATCAATCCATTCCCAGCTTCTGGCAAACAGAGGCTAGGGACACCATCCCTGCCCATCCTGACTAATAGACATTTATAGACCTATCCTCCGTGAATTTATCTAGTTCTTTTTTTGAATCCTGTTATAGTCTTGGCCTTCACAACATCCTCTGGCAAGGAGTTCCACAGGTTGACTGTGCATTGTGTGAAAAAATACTTCATTTTGTTCATTTTAAACCTGCTGCCTATTAATTTCATTTGGTGACCCCTAGTTCTTGTGTTATGAGAGAGTAAATAACATTTCCTTATTTACTTTCTCCACACCAGTCATGATTTTATAAACCTCTATCATATTCCCCCTTAGTCGTCCCTTTTCCAAGCTGAAAAGTCTCAGTCTTTTTAATCTCTCCTCATGCGGCAGCCGTTCCACACCCCTAATCATTTTTGTTGCCCTTTTCTGAATCTTTTCCAAGTCCAATATATCTTTTTTGAGATGGGGTGACCACATTTGCATGCAATATTCAAGATGTAGGCATACCATGGATTTGTATAGGGGCAATATGATATTATTGTCTTATTATTTATCCCTTTCTTAATAATTCCCAACATTCTTTTCACTTTTTTGACTGCCGCTGCACATTGAGTGGATGTTTCAGAAAACTATCCATAATAACTTCAAGGTCTCTTTCTTGAGTGGTAACAGCTAATTTAGACCCCATCATTTTATATGTATAGTTGGGATTATGTTTTCCAATGTGCATTACTTTGCATTTATCAACATTGAATTTCCTCTGCCATTTTGTTAGCCAGTCACCAAGTTTTGAGAGATCCTTTTGTAGCTCTTCGCAGTCTGCCTGGGACTTAACTATCTTGAGTAGTTTTGTATCATCTGCAAATTTTGCCACCTCAATGCTTACCCCTTTTTCCAGATCATTATGAATATGTTAAATAGGACTGAGCCCCGTACAGACCCCTGGGGGACACCACTGTTTACCTCTCTCCATTCTGAAAACTGACCATTTATTCCTACCCTTTGTTTCCTAACTTTTAACCAGTTACCAATCCATGAAAGAACCTTCCCTCTTATCCCATGACTGCTTACTTGGCTTAATAGCCTTTGGTGAAGGACCTTGTCAAAGGCTATCTAAATACACTATATCCACTGGATCCCCCTTGTCCAATGCTTGTTGACCCCCTCAAAGAATTCTAGTAGATTGGTAAGGCATGATTTCCTTTTACAAAAACCATGTTGACTATTCCCCAACAAATTAAGCTCATCTATGTGTCAAACTTCAGATGTTCATCACATTGCATAAAGCACTAGTGGATTGTGGTCATAAACTACAGGGACGGGCACAGTATAAGGATCTTTATAGTAGTAATAGAGGGGGGGGAGTAGTAGTAATAGAGTAGTAATAACACCCATAAGAGGTGAGTCAGTAATATTATATACCTATAAAATAAATAAATATTGAATCTGCTCATACCTACCTTAATAATCACATGACCTTACTGCCGTAACCACTGTATTTCATCATTCCATTCCCTCCTTAGATTTTAATTACCACCATATGTTGCATATCATAGTGAGATTGTCAGGATTTTAGGGGAAGAACCATATCTTTCCATTTGCACTATCAATAAGCACCACTTTAGATGCTTTCAAAATAATAAAGTAAATTCATGAAGTCAGGATCCCACACTATACCTGATCACTAATTTTATCTCCCTTCACACTATCACTTCACGGTTATTAATATCTACTGGTCAATGAACTGTAATTACTGCTAGTTTGTCATAGACACAATTATTTTTTCCCTGATATCAACAGAGACTTCACTATTTCATGCCCTTCCCCTTCTCAGATATGTAATGATTTTACTCATGTATGCACATGAAGACTTAAAAGCTCAAAGAACACAGCACACTGTGTATCTGAAACTTAATTGAGTTTAAAAAGCTATTCTAGTAAGTTAGAAAATATATAAAAGTTCCTCACACCCAATATCTCATAAACAAAAGACACCTACAAAGCTTTATTCCTAGAAAGGAGTGCACTGTTCCCTGGGTGCAAATGGAACAGTCACAAGTGATTCACTCTAAAATAAAGAGGCAGATCCTCAGCCAGTGTAAATTGTCCAATGGAGCAATGACAATTTATACCAGCTGAAGATTTTCCATTAAAACTTTTTGTTCTTCAGCAACCTTTACTGTAAGCCTTTCATAGGTATTTTAGCACTCAAGATTGGTTTGTTAATGAAGTCACTGTCTCAGTCCAAATCATATTTCTTTTGTGATGCTATATGCTGAGCTGCTAAAATGTTTATCATGGTAATTGGGATCTTTTCCTTTTCTATGGCTAAATTCATTTAGAACATTTGGTCAGTACACCTACCTGTACTTTAGATCTTCTCCCTAAATTACAGTGGGATGTTCTGCCTTATAAAAATGAAAAATAATTGATAGAAAACCTATCCCCTGCAATAGCAGAAGTCATTAGAAGGACCAGTCATATTAATTTAGATGGAATACATGGGCCCAAAGAGTCAAAGGTGTTAACATAATCCAGTCACTGACTGACATTAAACAGTTTAAGCAAGGTTTGGTATACAGAGACCCCAGCCTGCTTAGTATCATGGCAAACACACCATTAAAAATCCTTTTAGCCTTTGATTAATGATACAGATAAGGAGGGGAAAACAATTAAAGCATTTAAAATGTAAAATATTAAATTATCAATAAAGTTTTCATTTTAACATTCCTTGTTCCCTTTCTCTCCAGCTTTAGAGTCTTTAAAAAGAAAAAGATCCCATGTTTGACAGTCTCTTAGTGGGTAATAACTATCCTTTTTGGGGAAAAGAGACAAAGTTAGTTAACATGGGCTGGAGCAATTGTTGTTATTACTGTTAAAGACCAATCCCACTTCCTAGATGACAAAACAAGAGGAGCACACATGAAAGGGAAGAATAGCAATGATAGAAAATGCAGCTTCTGCTTCTGATGTTGACTCTCACAAGCTCAGTGCTGGAAAACACAGGCAGAGCATATGGTCTTATCAGCCACTTTGAGATCTGGCAAACTTTTATCAGCACTGAGCTGTTTAGAGCATTACATTTAGCTGCCTCTTTCTGTCACAGGCTTATAGTCTTGGCTGACTAATCCGGACTCTTATTACACAGGTGAAAAAAGGAGAGGGATAGGAAAGACAAGAAATAAGGTGGGGAAGGAAAGAACACACAAAGGGAGGGGGTATAACAAAGTCTCAAATCCCAGGTGGTAATCAGGATTTAGCCAAAGCCAGTGGAGGTGGTGATGTCATCTGGCTCCCTCTCTCTGGCCCGGTCTGGTCAGGACATCTCTCGGAACTAAGATGAAGGGTTTCAGGGGATGGTGGAGGTGGCAGCCATGATCGTGAAGTTCGCTCTTCCCCTTCTCTCATCTTTCAGTCAACCAGCATTGTGATTGTTGGCAGACATCTGCTTCTTCTACTAATTTTTTCCAAAAGTTTTTTTTGAGAACTCCAAAAGGGAGAGTTGGCGGAAGAATCCATCATCTTTTTATTGTCCACCAATAGGCCTAACTTCTGACACACCAGTTTTGATTTACTGATTTCAGGTTCTCTACTGCTTTTGTTTACTGACCATAATCTTAACACAGTGCTTGAATGGTCCAGTTCAGTCCAATAAAAACCCTTCTGTTTAAATTAATTCAGTCTTTCTGTCTCCTTCTTACATCTTTTCTTAAACAATTTTATATAGCAGGTCGTTATGACAATTTATGAACTTTCACTTACTTTTTACAGCTGATGTTAGAATTTGGATAAATTTGTAGTTTATATTATTACAACAGACCACCAGCACAGCAGCTCATCAACAGGATCTACAGTATCATTTGAGACAGAATTCTCCTTTTGCATATAATGGAAATTGTCTCTGATAATCTGTTTTTTCCTATACCCAGAGAATTCTCTGTGATGCACCTGAGAGACTACTACATATCAGGACAGTCATATATCAGAGTTCAGATCCTCTCTGCCGAAGAATTTTATCCTTAATAAATGAAAGAATATGAGCAGTTTGGTGGCTGATCTTTCCATAAATCAGCCTCTCAGCATTTTTTTTATATTTGCATATTTTTAGCTCAGTGGTTTGAGCATTGGCCTGCTAAACCCAGGGTTGTGAGTTCAATCCTTGAGGGGGCCACTTAGGGATCTGGGACAAAAATCAGAACTTGGTCCTGCTAGTGAAGGCAGGGGGCTGGACTCGATGACCTTTCGAGGTCCCTTCCAGTTCTATGAGATAGGTATATCTCCATATATTATAATCTTTGAAGGTTAGGTTTTATTATTAAAATGCATCGGCGTGGATCTTTTTCCAAAAACATCAATAGCAATTTCAATGATAGGGAACTAGTAAGAACTCCATATGTTATACTGTAGCAGGCCATGTTTTCCCCTCACTGATTAATTTAGGCACAGAAATTGCAATAATTCCAATCTATAGTTGAAGGATGAGTCAACACCCACAACAGCAGAGAACTGCAAGTGTAGCTATTTGGCTCACTCTGTGTGCCAGTTCTGAGGTATTCAAAAACAGTCTCTGTGTAAAACACTATATATCCCTTCACCAGAATACTGAGGATTTTTCCTTTTGAGCATTTCTTGAAAGGCTTAGTAACAAATATGATTACTGATCCAATGTTCTGACAATGTAATTATATCAAATCATATGCCCCATTCCATCAGTGAGTATATTTAGCTACAATTTATAATTGGACTAAGGCAATATGTGGACAAGACTTTATTTCAGATTTAGTCACACAGGGGTCAAAATATAGTATTTAATACTGCATTAGCCACGATGGTTCTTTTAAACAAGCCGTTTCAATTAGGAAGTATGTTAGTTCTTGTCTTCAGTGTGAAAATGATTTTTAAGTGTCCCCAGTGAGCCAACAGAAACAACAATTATCAGTCTCAGCAGAGCACCATTTGCAAACCTGCTCAGCTAAATCCTTTCTGAATAGCATTTTTGCTATCCTGTTGGAAAACATTCTTCTTGTTCAGATCTCCAGAGTGTGCAAGGTTAATTGGTGTCAGGCAGTCCTGCCCATTTATTAATCAACTGTCAGAGTAAGTTATTCTTTTTAACTCTGGTTTTAGGAGACATTTTACCTCTGCAGAAACTGCTCTTAAGGTATTAGACTGTTGCACTGGACAGAATTTACAAATGTCACTCATCAATAAAGTTATGGTATGTAATTTTCACAAAGCACTAGGTTCTGATAGTCTCTCACACATTGACTTGTACCATTCTATACTGATGGTCTCACTGAAGTCAACAGGACTAACTGGAGTAGGATGCTGGAGTAGGGTGAGTCAGGGTATCAAGATCTATCCCAAAGCTTTCCCTCTGTTCATTAGAGTTTATTTCATGGTTTCAGAGGCAAAAAAAATTCAAGCATAATGACCTCTATATATCCCTACTAGGATCAGTACATGGCTTAACATGGGTCACTGTCACCCACATCATTTTGGACATTCACCATCCCTACACTTATTCAATTAGACTATTTATCTGACTGAAAAGTGATCTTTTTGACTTCAGATTAATTATTCACAATAAGCTTTATCCTACAAGATTGTGGAAAAGCATGAGTCATTAGAGGGTGACTGAACATAGTGTAGTCCAATGTACCTACCTGGGAGGCAAGAGACCCAGCGTCCAGTCCCCCTGCTCTAATCACTCTTTCATTATTTATCAAGACTGCAACAGCTTCAACAGAAGAGACCGAGGGAGCCCCACCGCAGATTATCCCATAGCTCAGTGGTTAAAGAACTCTCCTGAGAGGTGGGAGACCCTCCTATTCAAATTCTTTCTCCCCCTTGGGCAGAGAGTGGGGACAGCTGAACCTGTCTCCCACATCCTAGGAGATGTGCTCTAACCACTAAGCTAAAAATTCTAAGGTGGGAGCCACCACTTCCTCCTCTTGTTGCCCCCACACCATGATTTGTGGTGGGGAAAAAAAAATAAACCCTCTCCCTTTTGTTGTTGTTGTTGTTGTTGTTGCAGGTGTCTTCGGCAGCACTGAGTGAGTGAAGTGAAGGTCCCACCACCGAAGTGCTGCCGAAGACCCGGAACAGCGCCGGGTGAGTAAAATAAAAGCGCCGCAGCAGGTGGTGCCTTTTTCTTTTTGATCCCTCCCCCGGGTGAGTAAAAAGGCGCCAAGAAATTGACAAGGTGCCACCTGTGCTCAGTGGGGGGAGCGGCCGCTGCCCCGCTCTCCCCCCAGCTATGCTACTGGATTTGATCCAGTAGGCGCCCTTTGAGCATGCCTACCAGATCAGGCCCCATATGTGACGTAGGCAGCCAGATGCCTGTCTTCCCCTGGTTCGTGGATCGCCCTGGGTTTATGCAGAAGATAGTTTCCAGATGCCGAGAAGGAGGCAACAGTGCACATGGCCAGAGGCAGAAACTTAGGCACATAGGAAACTTTTACCCTGAAAAAGGCGCTGAGTGAGTTTAGGCACTTACAGCATTCAATGGGAATTTTGTGAATCACACTGGAGTCCAAACTGAGACTTAGGTATATAAAACTGGGACTTAGGCATCTACGTCTGTGGTTTAGGAGCCTAAGTACCTTAGTGGATCACAGCCATTGTGCTCAAAACATAGCATGAGCACTGAGTAGCTGACTGTGAGACAGAATGTTTCCTGGTATAATTATTGAGGTTACTCTGTATGCCAAACCCCTAGAGTGCCAACAGCATGCCCAATGTACTTCATCTCAATCTCAGAGGCAAGCACTGTAGGTGCTTCAGTAGCTAGGCCTGGTAGGTGCTAGTCCTGGTGGGTCCCAATAAACACACAGACACATGACTAAGGGAAAGGTTTTTACTAGGGCTAGCAGTAAAGGTTGCAAATACCCTAGGTGCAAAGACTTAAACAGTTACAGTTCAAAGTGAGCAGCAGCAGTTCTTGTTTGGGACCCTGACAGTCCAGCTGAGAGTCGGGGCTCTTCAGTGCCTGGGCACCCTCTCCAGTCCAGTCTCTATTCAAGCAAATAAACACTTGTTGGTTTCCAAACCTGGCTCAGTCAGTGTCTCCCACTGGGGACCCTTACCACCAGTTCCCTGCCCAACCACTGCTGATCCCCCATAAACCCACAAAGCTGTACCCATCTGGGATGTCTGGCAGTCACTGCCTGTTCCACATGTGGCTCTGTTTACAGTTCCTGGGGCTTCTCTCTCCAGCTCTCTGCTGCCATGTAGCTCCAACACTGCCAGACAGAGTCTGGCTGCTTCGTGGTTCAGAAGTCAGGCCTTTCCCCTTACCTGTCCAGGGAAAGGGGAAGGAGAAGGAGAAGTGCAGTGGGCAGAGGGTTATGGGAAACGTAGTCCCTGTGTAGCCAGGAGGAAGGGGATGTACAGTGGAGAGGGAGCTGAAGGAATTGTAATCCCCTGCTTTGCAGATCCATCATTTAGCAATCTCTAGCATTTCTGTCAATTTCTCTTGTAGCTGCCCCTCCTCTTTACTTTCGTCTAGCTCTTAAACACATTGGCAGTAGGAGTAACTGAAAATCGTAAAAATAGCTGCTAGCCCTACCATTTTCAATCACCAGATTGCCCTATACAACTATGACCCTGAACTGTTCTGTGTCTTCCCCCTTGTCTCAGCACCAGGTTCCAGTACAAAGTCAGTTAATCCTATCACACCCACTTCTGTTCCTCCTCAACCATTTTGGTTTCAGTGTGGGTGGAAAGGTTTGCTTACACTGCTGAGCACTCTATATTTCTGCACGCTATGTTGAAGTCTCTCTGCTGAACAAACAGTGAGTGCTGAGTGCCAGGGCTTTAGCTCTCCATATTTGTTTCAGCAGTACTCAGGAGCAGGATTGTGCTCTATATCAATTTTGTTAAATCCTCTTTTTTAGGGAGTCAGAAATCAGTAGCAAAGGCAACAGTCCACTGTTGTTGTTTTTATTATTAAAACTCACAGTTATTGAAACATAGCTTATACATATCTTAAACCCTTTCCTCAAGTCAAGATGAATTGTGTTATTAGCTGAATCCAACAAGCTGAAGTAAACTATTGTCTAGCGCTCATTTCAGGTTGCATTAGGATGCCTATGGCAATTACACCTCTACCCCGATATAACGCGACCCGATATAACACAAATTCGGATATAACGCGGTAAAGCAGTGCTCCGGGGGGGAGGGGAGAGGGGCTGCGCACACCGGCAGATCAAAGCAAGTTCAATATAATGCGGTTTTACCTATAATGTGGTAAGATTTTTTGGCTCCCAAGGACAGCGTTATATCGAGGTAGAGGTGTACCTTTAAAAAAGTAACCGCAAACCTTATATAAAGCTACTTTCTTCCTAAAAATGCCTTCCTAGGATATGCTATTTACAGGGTGGAAATCTTATTTGGCTTTAACAGCATATGGAGCATTATAAATCTTCCCCTTTTCTGTATGTATTGATACAGAGAAATAGGAAGAATGATATGAGTGCTTTCTGATGAATCAGATAAAAGGAGGGGAGAGAAAAATACATTCCACAAAACCATTTAAAACTATTTTGCAACAGATGTTTCAATATCTGAACATCTTCCCAACTGAATTCTGATAACAAATCTGGTCTTCCTTTACTGCTTGTTGGGAAAGGGCATAGAGTGAGTGGCAGAAAGACCAGCGAGTACGCACACACACACATCCACATGCAGTCTAGGAAACACAGAAAGATTCCTGCCAGTTCAGACCAACAGCTTTGGTCTGAAAAGGGGGCCAAATATTGAAAAAGGACCTATGAGGAAGAGACAAGAGCTGACAGTTGAAAAAGCAAAAGCAGCAGCAGTGGGAGAGAATGAAGGAGTCAGCTCTTAGAGGCAGTGAGAAGGAGAAAAGACCCTGGAGCTAAGTCCTGCCTCACCAGGAAAAGCACAGAAACAGGCTTTCTCAGTGGTGTTGCACAATATATTCTGGCTCTGAAATGCCTTCAGTACAGTTTTTGCAGCTTAGTCACCCTCTGAGATCATCCAGATTTTATAATTCTGCCTTTCTTCCTATCCTTATGTAAGGCGTTATAGCAAATCTTCAAAGAAACATAGATGCTGAGAAGGAAAAGCAATTGTCCTATTTTTTCCATGGGAATTTTTTGTTTTCTTCTTACTCATTCCACAGACCTGGGGCAGGGATTGTGGCCCTTCAACTAATGTGAGGGGCTCTAAACTATGCTGGCTCAGTGGCTGTGGAGCACCAAGTGTGGAAGGGATAGATTTGCTCCCCTTCTCTGTCACCTGACCCTCCTCTTTCCCTCTCAGTCTCCCCTCCACCCTAGCAGCCTGACCGCCCTCCCCACACCCCCAGCCCATAAGCCCCTACACCTACCCCCTCCAAATTTGAGTGAATGGTGTGGCGACCTGGAATGCAGGATTGCATTGCCACTCAGGTTTGGCCCAGCCAAAAAGTGGTCAGGCCATAGCATGGGTGCTCCCCCAGCTCCACGGCCTATGTACTGGCTTGCAATGGTCCCCAAGAGGCTATTGCACTCATAGGAATTTCCATCCAAAGAAGTATACCAAGTATATCACCGCTGTAATAGCTCTTGGGGGACTAAAACTATGCTGAGGATAGGGGAGATACAAAACCAGCCCCAGGATCAAGAAGATACAAATGGTTCTTTTGAGGTACCCTCCCTCGTCAGCTACTCTCAATGTCCACTGACGCCAAGTGAAGTTTCACCCCTCTGTATTGAATCCTCAAGGCTCTCATGTCACTTAGACACATATTCATTCTTGCCTCCTTTTAACTGATTGTGAAATTCCTTTCTAAATGCCTTTTGGCTTTTAGTTACACATTGTAGTTGCCCCCAAATCAAAACTAACATGGGGTACAAATCCAAACAAGGGTTGTGGCGCTTGTGCACCTTGTGCTTCCTTGCTATGAATATTCGAGAAAATAGTTTATTAGCAGGAATCTTGACTGAAACTGCAAATTTTAAACAAATATTGGGGATGTTCATGGAAAGCAAATTTTAAATTAATTTCCTTGGACATAGTACCAGAAGCTTGACTCTGGCCCTGACTCTGTAGTCTATCATTATCCATCAAAGCATGTATTTTAAAGTTTAAGCACATGCTTAAGGCACATAGACCATAACTTTAAGCATGTGCTTAAATGCTTTGCTTAGTAGGGATAGCTGTAAATTTGTGTTAAGCTGCTTTTCTAAATTGAGGGTCTCTATCAAATCAGGGAATGGAAACAATCACACAACTTGAATTTTATTTTTTTAAGACTTAATAGGAATGAGCTTCACACTAGAATTATTCTAAGTAATTATTCAGCAAGGACTAGATCACAAAGGGATTTAGGCACCTAACTGCCAAGTTAGGCACCTAAGTTCAAAATTTAGATCCTCAAAGTCTCCTCTAAGCTGCTACCTGTCTCTGTAGCTGCCTAAAGTCCAGAGGCTCATACATTTCCATTGGTATAGTCCCCTAGGAACCTAAATTTCAGCCAGTGGGTACATGCAAAACCACCTAAATCCTGATGCCTGGAGTTTAGCTCACTCCTAAACTCTGGTGGGATTCACTGTATATACTCGATCATAAGCCAGTTCATTTATAAGCCGACCCCCTCAAGATGGATAAGTAAAAATGGAAAAAAATTTATGACCCATTCATAAGCCGACTCTATAATTCAGGGGTTGGCAAACTGGTGCCCGGGCCAACAGGATAAGCCACTGGCGGGCTGAGACGGTTTGTTTACCTCGAGCATCTACAAGCACGGAGGTAAACCTAAGTAAACAAAGTGTCCCAGCCCGCCAGAGGTTTACCCTGACAGGCCAGGACAGCAACTGGTGGGGAAATTGGGGGGAGGGGAAAGAGAGGAGCAGGGGGTCAGGAGTAACCCCTGTGACCACCCCCCACATGACCCCATCCTAGTTTAGGGCACCCACACTCTCCCCATCCCATCCCTTCCCACCTTAGCTGGGGCGGGCCAGGGGAGGATGTCTCTGGCCTGGCCGGAGCTGCTCCAGCAGATCGGGCAGCACCGCCGTAGCCTGCTCTGGGGGGCGGGATCGAGCAGCATAGCTGCAGCCTGCCAGCACCGGAGCTGCAGCTGCTTCAGAGGCTGAGGGGGGAGCAACGTGGCCAGAAGCAGAGAGACTCTGGCCCCACCTCTTCCCTTCTGGCTCTGCTGCCTCTCCTTGCCCCCTCCATTGGGGAGGGGGATTGTGTCCCGCCTCTCCCTCTCTATACCCCTTCATAAGCCGACCCCCTTCTCTGATACTTCCCTTTTTTACTAAAAAAATTCAGCTTATGAACAAGTATATACAGTAGGTGTTCCCTCACCTATCTCACCTGCAGAACCCAGTCTGGTAGAAAGCCTACAGGACCAGGCCTCACAAAAAACAGCTGGAGGAAGCAATTCCCTCCACCAATAACTTGTGTCCTGGTGCTTAGACAACTCACACAGAATGTGGGAGACTTAGGCACAAATCCCTGCTCCATCTGCTGTGCTGCACAAAATTGAACTCAGCTCTCCCATTTCCAAATAAATATCCCAAACACTGGATATTCTGGGGCAGGACTTTCAATTTCTCCTATAGCAGCTCTTCTGCTTTATATGATATACTTAATAGACATAGGCTACAGAGAGACTGAGAATGACTACAGCCTAGTGATTAGGGCACTCACTTGGGATTTGGGAGACTCAAATCCTTGTTCCTCCTCGTTTTTTTGTGAGAAAGGACTGACCTGGTCTAGGCATCTAATTCCAGGCAAGAGTTCACAGTCATATATCCCACAGAGAAAGAGGTGCTTCCCATGAGGGGCCTACCTGCCTTTGAGGAACAGGGCTTAGTCTCCTCAGCATTTCTTATTGGCTAACTTAGGCTGCTCTCAATTCAGTGTGCTGGCCTTTGTTAATCCTATTCTTAGGTACTTAAATCTCCCCATGCATTGTATAGGAAATCTGGTTGCCTAACTCAAGGTGCTGGATTCCAGTAGGTGACACGATGCCTAAAAGGTAGGTGTTGCAATGCTGCGTCTAAGTCCCTTTGTGGGTCTAGCCTCAAATATTTTAGGATAAGAAATACATAGAAAAATATCCAAATTTGCTTGCAGATAATTTGCAAACAGGAAAAAAAGGTTTAATTCATCAAATAAATTATTTGTTATGAATTATTTACTCAGGTCTAGTAATCTTCTAAACACAAACAGACGAACATATTTTTTGCATATGTTGTCTCATTAACAAATAACATTTTCCAGGGATACATAGCTGCTGAGAGATGAAGTACTCAGAGGAACTTCTGGCTTTTTCAGTCCATTGAGGATTTAGGAGCCATTTTTTAGAGCTCCTTGATTCTTTACATGGTGTCAAGTATCAAGGGGTAGCCGTGTTAGTCTGTATCTACAAAAAAAACAAGGAGTCTGGTGGCACCTTAAAGACTAACAGATTTATTTGGGCATAAGCATCTGAAGAAGTGAGGTTTTTACCCACGAAAGCTTATGCCCAAATAAATCTGTTAGTTTTAAGGTGCCACCAGACTCCTTGTTGTTTTTGATTCTTTATGCTGCTGATGAAACATATTTATGTTATCCAACCCAATCCCAACATCTCTCCCTCTCGTAAAACTTTTCTCTTCTTTCTACCAGAACACTATTAGAACTTGAGCAAACAGTATAGTCCACATTGTTTCAGAATGAAACCCTGTAGAACTCTACACATGAGAGCATGTGAGCAATTTCCCAATGCTACTATATACAGAGCTATATCTTAATTATATAGACCATATTACCATTGTATCTGAGTGCCTTATAATCGTTAATGGATTTATCCTCACAACAGCTGTATGAGGTAGGGAAGTGCTATTATCCCCATTTTACTGTTGGGAAACAGAGAAACTGAAGCCCAGATCCTCAAAGGTATTTAGGCGTCTAATTCCCATTGATTTGGGAGGGAGTGACTTGCTTATGGTCACAGTAGAAACCTATGGCAGAACATGGACCTGGACCCAGGTCTCCTAAATTCTAGGCTAGCATCCTTACCATTGGACTGTCCTTCTCAGTGACCTCTCAGAAAAGAAGTAATGGGACTGCTCAATAGCAACTTATGAATTACTGGTGTCAAAACCATATTGTGGTCAATGGTCATAAAGACTGACAGCAGTTCTTCAGCCATCTCCAAAGGTGATAATCAGTCAACATAG
The DNA here is from genome assembly GCF_013100865.1 of Trachemys scripta elegans. Taxonomy (NCBI): domain Eukaryota; kingdom Metazoa; phylum Chordata; order Testudines; family Emydidae; genus Trachemys; species Trachemys scripta. The sequence continues at coordinate 54,302,177 of NC_048303.1, read as the reverse complement.
TCAGTGCAGTCTCCATTCTAAAATAAAACTGAACAGGGTGAAAGAGACCTATGGTCTCAAGACACTCCTGGAATGCTCTACCTGTAACATTTTAAACCAGGGGTCGGCATTCTGCGGCACGCATGCCAAAGGCAGCACAGGAGCTGATTTTTAGTGGCACTCTGCTGCCAGCCGGGGACCTGGCCTCCGGCCCCACTCAGCCTGCTGCCTGCCTGGATGAATGGAACCCCAGGCCAGCAGCAGGCTGAGCAGGGCCGGCGGCCGGGACCCCGGCTGGCAGGAGCCGGCAGACAGAACACCAGACCGGCAGCGCATGCGGCAGACAGAACCCCAGACCAGCAGCGGGCTGAGCCACTCAGCCTGCTGTCGGTCTGGGGTTCGTCCGCTGGCCTCTGCCAGCCAGGGTCCCGGCCGCCAGCCCCACTCAGCCCGGTGCCAATCTGGGGTTCTGTCCGCGGTCCCTTGTAAATGTAAAATGTATTACTGGCACGCGAAACCTTAAATTAATGACAATTTGGCACACCACTTCTCAAAGGTTGCCAATCCCTATTCTAAACTATCTTCCCAAAAAAGAGGAAATTAAAGAAAGGGAGGTGGCGCTTCAGGAGGTGGTTTAATGAGCAAGGGTTGCTAATGATTGCTTCTTTATAGAAGCTAGAACCTTGCCATTTTGCAGGGAAATGTTGACTCCAATAATGACCACAGTGCTTCTTTTCCAGCTTGCGTCAACAAAAAAGGGCATATATCTAACGCACATATCATAGTCCACACTTCCCCCAGTACCTCCACAACTCAGTGAGCAACAACTGGCTGAAACTCAAGCAGAGAAAATTCTACTACAATGACAATCATCTTGGTTTGAATTCTGGCTTTCATATATACAACATTTGAAAATTCCCTACAGTGAGAAACACTTGTCCCTGTTAGACAATGCAAATAAGCCACATTAACCAGATTGCTGCCCACCAAAACTGTTCTACTGATTAGAATTTTAAGAATCCTGTGGCGGAAGGGAAGAAATCTTTCTTTGCCCTTTGCACAGCCATGGTAGAAATATCAAAAACCCAATATGCTACAATCAGTCAGATTTTGAATGTGATTTATATCAGTAGCATTCTGGCCCCTACATGATGTGGGCCCTACCTACCTTAGGCCTTACCTACACAAAAAGGGTTCGCTGATACAACTATACTGGCATAGCTATACCAGCAAACCCTCCTAGAGTAGGTGAAGCTTATATTGGCAAAAGAGTTCTTTTGCCAATATACCTTACAGCAGTTCCCCAAAGAAAATATGCTATATTGACAAAAATACTTTTTTTTTTTTTTGCTGATATAACTGTGTCTGCACTAGGACTTTTGCTGGCATAGTTATGTCAGTTAGGAGTGTGATTTTTTTCACAAGCCCAAACAATATAACTATGCTGGGAAAACTTTTTAAGTATATAACAGGCCTTAGAAACTCAATGAGACTTAGCCTCCTAAATCATAGGTGCTTCAGAAAATTTGACCCACTGTCAAGTAGCTTAAATCCAGATTAAGTGTTTTTTTTAAAGGATGGGTGGGGTGGAAGTTATTCTATCTTAATAGAAATGTTTTCATGGTGACTGAACAGGTGTTAAAAAAATTAAAAACAGAAACATCTGTCAGGTGGCCAGAGAATGGGCATTGTGGAGAGAGATAACACTAAACAAGTAGGTGAACAGGGGAGTATTGTAGTGGGAGTTATGTGGAGAAACATATGGGACTCTGGTTGCAAAGGACAAGAGGGAATGATTGTGGCAGGTTTAGAGGACAAGTGTGTAGGAAGAAGACTGGTAAATACTAAGGCAGGCAGTGCACCATATTTACCACAAGATGGCATAGAACATAAAAATTTTCAGCAGCCCAGAAGAAATTAGCATAACATCTCAAGGACAAAACAGATTAGAATTTACATGAAGACCAAATATTAATGACTTATTGATTTATTTATATGTTTAGGCATGCACACACACAATGCCATTAAGCAAAGCTGTTGGTCTGAACTTTATTTCATATATATATATATATATATATATATATATATATATATGCTGAAATGAATTAGATACAGTAATGACTTTCAGCATTCATTTAGTGTTACATATTTAAATTATATATAATATTCACAATGGTAAGGTAATAGATGGGGGTGGATGCAAGTCTGTATAGAAGCTGGTAGGGAGGGTGAATGGAAGGGTGGGAAGGTGAGTGGCATCCTGGGTGAGAAACAGGTGGAAGGGCTTAATGAGTGGCAAAGCAGCCCAGAAGGGTGTGAGTGTGGATGAAGTAGAATGGGAAGAAGAGGGGATGGGTAGCTAGTGTGTTGGGGAAAGGCTAAATAGCTGGCAAGCAGAGTGAATAGGTGGAAGCCTGGGAAGGGAACTGGATGGGTGAGTGGCAAACTGGGTGTGTGGTATCCTTGGTGGCAAGCAGGACTGAATGAGAGGCAATAGAGAACTAGAGAAGGTGCTAGGTCAGTAGTTAAACATTTGTATTGGTGACCCCTTTCACACAGCAAGCCTTTGAGTGTGAGCCCCCCTTATAAATTAAAAACACATTTATTACAGTATTGCCAGTTCCAAGCATTCAAAAATCATAGGGGTAGGCCTCAAAGAATAATGAGAGTTTTCTTAAATAATACATGTTGAGCTCATTTTGTCTTCAGATTTCTGAGCCTTTAGGGTGCACTTGGATCACATTTTCAACCTTTTCTTCACTACCCTGAGGGCCAGAAAAGTACCTTTTAACAATGAAAGATGAGATTCTTACCTAATCACATGAATCCAAGACCTGGATCTTTAAGACAAATATCTCATATCCTGGGACTCAGAATCAGGCCTGACGTAATCAATATCCACTTGCACAGGGCCCATCTCAGGATGGAGGGGGGGAAGTGGGCAGGGGAGCCTGACCATCAGATATGGATGGGTGGTATTGTGACAGGCTAAACCTGAGGGGTTCTTGTGACCTGGCGCATGGGGTTGCAGCGCCACTCAGGGTTGACCTGGCCGCTCCTTGCCTATCACAATGGAGGAGTGGCCTGCCAAATTTCAGTGAATGGAGTGGTGTTGCAACCTAGCAATGCCACTCACTCAAATTTGACCCACGCTGTCTGAGTGCAGGGCAGGTGATGGGAGTAAGTGGAGCCGCTGGTCTGCCAGGATAGGGAGGAGCATCTCTAATCCAGGACAGGAGTGGAGCACTGAGCCAGGGGGCAACAATGAATAGCCAGGAAGGTCCCGGGAGTGGTGAGTAAGGGGCGGGGGGCAGGGTAGGGGGGGGGGGGCTATGGGTTGAGTGGGGAGTGAGTTGTAGAGGGCTGCAGGGAGATTGGGAGGGTGTTGGGGGGGGAATGGGAGATGTTGGAGACTGTGACTAGAGTAGCTGAGTTGTTGGGGGCTGTGATGAGTGGGAGTTATGTCAGGGCTGCTGGGACATGTGGGGGAGCTGTCAGGATAAGTGGGAGCTGATGCAGGGTTGTTGGGGTATATGTGAAGTGGTAGGGACATTTAAGTATCTGTGTGTGAGGTGCGGTATGTACGGCGCAGGAGTACTTTGCTGAGCTGCCCCTGTTCATGTTGCACAGGGCTAGCAGAAGCTGGAGCAGGACTAGAACAGGGTTGCAATGCCACTCAGATTTGGATCAGCCACCTTTCTGTCATGACGAATGGGCTGCTGGGCCAAATCTGAGTGAAGATAGGAGAGAGCCCAAATTCCTTAGTGCACAGGGGTCTAAAATTCTTTTAATCTGGCACTGCTGGCAATAAAATTAGCAAACGTGCAATTGTGCCTGCCATCACCAGTGGGAGCAGATGCAGCCACTCTCAAGCCACACTTTATAATCTTCAGGGAGTTGGTGTGAGAGCCTGGAAGAGGCAGAGGGTGGAGTCAGGGTACTGAGAGCAGGGGTGGTTCTAGGCACCAGCAAAACAAGCAGGTGCTTGGGGCGGCAAATGACCAGGGGCAGCATAATGCTGGGGCCCCAGCTCCAACCTGAGGCAGTGTCCTGGGCTGGATCCTGACCGTCCTGTTGTTCTCTGACCGGGTGCCGCCGGGGCTGTGCGGCCGGGCAGGGGGAGCCGGCTCAGTGGGGAGCGTGTCTCTGCCGCTCTCCCATGGGCAGCGCTCAGTCCCCCTCAGACAGAAGCCGGTAGCGTGGCCCTGCCCCAGTCACGGAGCACAGGGGGTGATGGCGGAACATGGCGGCCAGACAAGCCGCTCCTCCAGCGCCGACTGCGGGCTCCTCCTCGGCTCGTCCCCGCCTCCACCTCCTTCTCCCCCCTGCGCCGCCTCCTGCCCGGGGAGGGGAGCGGCAGCCTGGGCTGAGCCGAGCTCGTGCCGCTGTGCAGGCTGAGCCCGCGGCCAGTGTGCCCAGTGAGTAAATGAGTACACTAGAAGGAAATTGTTTTATTTCACTAACTACAAATTCTGTTTTCATTTTTTTTTAAATTTTAAACAGTCAAAAACAAAACAAAATAAAAAAAATTGCAAAGCGTAAACGTGTAAAAGACAAAAAGAAGGGGTGGAGGGGCGGCCACATTTTTTTTTTTTTGCTTGAGGCAGCAAAAAACCTAGAGCTGGCCCTGACTGAGAGCAGAGGGAATGGGGGAGAAACAGGTGGAAAAGTTGCTGGGTAGAGAAGATGAGGGAGGAGCCTCATTGGTCCAGGCTTGGAAGCCTAAGATGACTGCTGTGCGTGGGGCAAGAAACAGAGCCGCTTTCTATAGTGCTGAGATGTAGGTGGCAGGGGCTAATGGAGTTTCAGGGATGGAATGTTGCATGGACGAGGCTTCTTGTGGCTCAATCCAGACCAGAAGTAACTGGAGTATATGGATATGTATCTACCGCAATCCATGGTGTGACTGTAGTTTGGGCAGACATACCTGCACTAGTACAGCTAAAAATAGCAGTGTAGATGTACCAGTGCAGGTTTCAGCATGGTCTGTCTAAGCATGCCGGGGACCTGCGGTACCTACTCACATTACTAGCATGCGCTGAAACTCACACTGACACATATACACTGCTATTTTTAACCATCCTAGCATGGGTAAACCTTCAGTCACACCTCAGATTGCAGTGGAGACATATCCTATGTTCCATTGCTCAGCTGAAACTGGAAATAAGCCTTGTTTGGGACTGGCCCTGAAAACTGGCCCACTTCAGGTTAACCAGGACATCTGGGCCCTACAATTATTTTTAAAAATTGAAAGAGGAAATTTTTTGTTAAATTTACCCTGCAGTGTTGAAACCCAAAAAACCAACAGTGTAGTGCATGGAAATCTGAAAGGTTTATAGACTATGGGCCTGATCCTGAATTCCTTGGTCCCTTTGGATGGTCCACTAACTTCAATGGGCTCAGTCTCAGGCTGTGTCTCCCAAGAGATGCAACAGAGCAGGAGCAGCCTGGAAGACCTGAATTCTCTTTGGCTACCCACAGCTTCCCCCAGCCCAAAATAGCCATATCACTTAGCTCTACTGCCCCCAGCATGCCCCCCGCATGCAGCGGGTGGCGGGGGGAGGAGGAAGGGAGCAGTTTAGGGCTGCACTTGAAGTTGGTGGTACTTGGTGCCACTCCAGCATCTAACAGGACATTTGATCCTGTTCAAATGACTCAAACAGAAAGCCCTAATATAAATACAAAACACATCAATAGTGAAGGAAAATACATTCAAAAATAAAATAATAGTGCAGCAAGTGCTATGTAGTCAAAACAATACTGTGGGCTGGATCATTCCCTTCCCATGTAGGAAAAAAACCATGAGAAGAACTTCTGTAGGCGGAAATCTCCATAAATTGGACTAGCAGGAGTTTTCCCCATGTATGAGCCACAGGGCCTGCTCTCAAACCTGGCAGATCCCAGAGGATCCGCAGGAGATTAGTGCCATGGGGCACGGCTACGTGGACTACTCCTGGCCATGGTTGCCCCCAGAATCCCTGGAGGGACACCACAGAAAAGACAACACAGCCCCAGTTGTATTAACTTTTCTGCCTGATCTTTGTGGGAGGGGGCATCAAAGTGAGAGTATACATGGCCCCAGCAGACTCTGAGGACTCAAGGTGGGGAACAGACCCATTGAAGCACATGACCATCTCCCTTCCACATAGGAGAGGGAAGATCTGCACATGGAAGAGACTCTCTGCACACATATATGGGAGTAGGGGAACAAAACCACCAGGAAAGGGATGAAATACTATTGCAAAGTATCTGTGTACGTTCCCCCTATTTACCACAAGATGGTGCAGAAACATAAAATGTATTAAGAGATTGGAAGGAAATAGCACAAAGTCTCCCAAACTAAACAGCATGAGAATTTCCACCAGCTGTCGACCAAAGGAAAATGTGAAAGACTTACTTAAGAAAATAATATAGGCACAATGCTACAAAGCAAAGCTGTTTCTCTGAACTTTATTTTAGATACATAATTCACAGAATCAGAGCAACATAACTTAACACATATTAATCTGTTTAATATTAATCATTTAAATTATATATTATGCTGAAATGCTTATTTCAATAAACAAGGAACTAGAAAAAAGAAATGTAGCCTTTAATTTAATCTAGATAATTTGGTCAAGCAATGACAATATTCCCCCTATTCCTCCTCCCCAAATCAAATGTTACTGTATAACAATTACATTTTAATATGTGACAATAAAAACTTCACCCTGCTTGATGTTTAAAAAGTTGTTTTGCACAATGCTTCTAGATGCACTAATTAAGGTATGCCTGATGCTTATGTTTCTGGTTGCTTTTTTAAAGTCTTTTAGCACACAAATGTGCTATATTTTTTGAATCCATGCAAGATATGTGGAAGGCTTTGCTTAATTTCAGAAGTCAGTGTTTCAAACTTTCTGTTCTTTCATCTATATATCAAGTTGCACCAATTCTCATAGAATCTTTATTTTAAAAAAATCTGTCTGATACATAAACTCATGCCATAACTTTTTGGAGGATTTTAAATTCAGCTGTATTCCTACAGGTGGCACAGGACACAGAAGTGGAAATAATCTGAACAAAAATTGTAGGTGGTGTCTGTAATAGACCTAATTGTGTAAGGAGGGAAGCACAGAGGCTTAAAGATATTTTTCCCTTTTCCTGTTAAAAATCAACTTTTTTTTTTTTTTTAAATTGCAGGAGAGGTCAGAGAAATGGCCAATGGAATAGGTTGAAATTATGTGGGGTTCTTCTCTTGGTCTCCAGCACCAGAGTGAACTGAATGGGAGGGATGGAAGAGGGATTTTGCTGATGCTGGTGGAGTTCATCCTAATCTCTGGCTGGTGCTAAACCATTACTGTCAAGATCGACTTTTATTCCTGGCTTATTGACATACTCTGAACTGGAGAGCAAATATTTTGCCTTCTGGAATGCACCAGATGCAGTGAATTAAATGAACTAGCCAAACTCTCTTCTTTGGGATGAAGAATGTCCCAGACCCTCAATATGTGTCTTATTTCCGTCCAAACTCCCTCACCCACATTCCAGCACAGCACTACCCAGAACCAAATGATTTGGGAGGTTTGGGCTTGTGGCTGTGCCCTTAGTCAGCTGTTTGAAGCTCTGGCTCTCAGCCCACTCTTTCCCCTATCCTTACTGCTATAATATAATGCTGAACGCCTGCTATTAGAGGTTATTTGGTACTAATCTGCAGGGCTTCTTTAAAGAGTTTAGGGTAGCGAGCACACATCGGGAAGACGCACAATGGAGAAGATACTAGCTTCTGTTCCACAGCAGGCTCGTCTTCTCTGCTACACCTATAAGGGAAGCAGCAGCGGCCCGCTCATGCGCACTCCGGTTGTTTTTCACAAAGCTAGTCTTAAGTGAGCTGGCAGGCTGCAGCCAGCCCGTCTTTGTACAGAGACCACAGAGCTGGGTAGTAGCTGTGAACAGCATCTAGTGCTGTTACTTTTTAGCAATCCCAATGAAGTGTTTGTAGAGAATACACTGATCCTGCCTGCAAGCTTTTTGCACGGCAGAGGTATTGATCAGTGTAAAGTGAAGATCACATTTCATATGAGATCTTGACTTTTGTTGTTTTTTTTCTTACAATATATTTTTATAGACTTTGTTATAAAACATGGTGCTGGGGAAGGTGAAGAGTTTGACAATAAGCTTTGACTGTCTCAATGACAGCAATGTCCCTGTCTATTCTAGTGGGGATACAGTCTCAGGAAGGGTCAATTTAGAAGTTACTGGGGAAATTAGAGTAAAATCTCTTAAAATTCATGCAAGAGGACATGCAAAAGTACGCTGGACAGAATCTAGAAATGCTGGATCCAACACTGCCTATACACAGAATTACACTGAAGAAGTAGAATATTTCAACCATAAAGACATCTTAATTGGGCACGAAAGAGGTAAGTCATTTTATTACACTAGTTAAAATTATATACAATCGTTTTGGATGCAAGAGGGTACGGCTTTGTATCTTGCATCTTGTTAGTTGTTATAACCTGTTTATTTTTAATGTATAGGTATAAAAAACCAGAACAAATACGAAAGTAAAAATGCAATGCCTCTTTGTGGGATTTAGATTTTGATTATATGGACATTTACTGTTAAAACTGGCATTGAGGTTCATCTGCAAAGTGCCTACAAACAAGACTTTTTCCAACTACCTGCCCTTAAACAGAGCCTCTTTCATACGCACTTCCAATATATGGGGATTTCATTTGTTTAATGCAAAAACACTTTTGTCCTATGGATCTGATAGCCATTAGTAGGCTTTCCCCTCTCATGGGGATTAAGAAAAACTGGAGCAGAAATCAGATGTAAATGATTTAGGTTTTTTTTTTTTTTTTTTTTTGGTAATCTCGTCATACATACTGAGAGATAATACATAGAATTCTGCTTTTGACATTTATGGAAACAATTCAGATTTTCAAATTATATATGTGATAATCCTTCTTCAAGGATGGATAATTGTTGGCAGATAAAGGATTCCATGTGGCTTATTTTGACATATGCAGTCAGCACCCCACGTGTGTTTTTTTTCCTTTGCTTTAAACAAAGTTCGTAAAATATCTGAATTTTTTATATACATTATATGTCAGTGAGACAGCTGTAAAGAAGTCTGTCTGGAAAGCCATTTAGAGTCCATTATTGTGTAATTAGACCAGCATTTCTAAGTTAGGGAGTTCTGGAACCTGCATTCAATGAAACCTACTGTGCCAGCCCCAATGGAAATGAAAAGTACTGTGGAAAATGATCTAATTTAGGTTAGGAAAAGGGAATAAAGCATTTTCAAGAGCGGAGTGGGTCTTCGGACTGTTAATCTATTGTTTGAATGGTTACATTGTGGAAGTATAAGAGACTAAGCTTGTTTTTCTGAAGTTTCCACCCTTTGTTAGAAGCGGTTCAATCCTGTTTGGGACCAGTACTAGGGAGTGGGAGGGGGTGCTTATTCTCCTCTTAGCAGATTGGTTTACATGCGTCAGGTGATGGCGATGACTTAATTCCTAGCCCAAGAAAATGATGTTAAAAGTGTTTATGTAATTTTCGGCTGTTCTCTCTTTTTACATCTATATGCAGTATATTTGCTGTAGAGATAGGTGCATGAGTAGGGTATTTTCCCCCTTCCCTCCCTTAAAAATAAATATCAGTAAAGAAGTTGTACAGCGTATGTTACACAGCCATGGAAAGGGTTTCAGTTACCATGGTGGAAGCAGGTAAATATAATTGGTAGAGGCATAGAGCTAAAAAGCTCTTTATTTTCCTACCGTGCAAACATTTCATCCATGCAAAGTGCATTTGCCTTTTCCCCTATTTGCAATCCCAGAATCCCCCACCCCCATCACAGAGAGGTGCAAAAATGTATGCATGCTTCAGAGCAGGGTGTAAGATCACAAATATGTCCACAGAGGTTCCCAATTGTTTTTTTAAAAGCAAGAATGACTTTGTATATGTGAGTATATATCTCAGGTGTCTCTCCACCAGTACCATTCACATACCTCTATTTGGATGGAAAGCAGGAGAAGGAAGATGGAGTAGGTCTGAAACTTGCAAATGAGAAGCACTTGTAGATAAACGCAGTGTGTGTTGCGTAAACGCCGGTGATTTGTGCATTCACTTAAACTGTGAGCTTGGAGCAGCTCGGCCATCCGCTCCCTGCGCAGCCCAGCCAGGCACTGCTGCTACAGTGCACTCTGCGCTGAATGGAAAGGGAGTTTCAATGACTTAGCTCCGGCACCACCTCTCAGCCTAGCCTGGTAACAGAGACCACGCCCAGTGCTCACTCAGTCATTGGCCTAGTGGGGTTTGTTAGCCTGTTGCTAAGGCGATGCCAGCCGCTAATTGGAGGAAGGGAAGGCAGACGGAGGAGGTAGCTAGCGGGCTCCAGTTAGTCCCGGGGTCGTAGCGTGCGGCGCGACGCGGGTGCTGGTGGCGGCGGCGTCCGCTCGCGGCTGCCTGGGTCCGGAATCCTCCCGGGGCTCAGCCCTATCTCCCCAGCGCTGAGCCGGGAGCGGTTAGGGCCTGATCCTGTCCCCGGGAACGGAGAGGCTCCACGGTGGGAGCAGGATCGGGCCCTCCACCCGCAGTCCCACTGTTCATACAACCGCTCTCCGTGCGGAGGGTGGCAAAGCCCGCGGCTGGTGCTCTGACTGCGGCCCCTCGGGCTAGACCCGCTCTGCGCTGCCGGTTCGGCCGCGGGGAGGCCTGAGGCCGAGACTGGAGCGGCTCTGCCCTGACTAGTGACCCGCGTGGCTTAGCACCGGGCTGGCGGGTCCGGATCGGGGGCGCCCAGTGATCCAAGCCACACTGGGGGTGGGGGGATAGGGAGGAGAAGCAAATCCTCCCCGGCGCCCCTTGCCCACGCTTTGCCATGGCGAACCAACGTCCGGCTCTGAAAGCCCCGAGGCACACGGCGGGAGCCCGGCGGGTAGGGTGGCGTTAGTGCGGTGCCTGGGCCCAGCCGGGCTGCCTCTTAGCAACCGGTCCCTGTGGTTTGGGCTGGGATTTGAGTCCCTCCCGGCCTGTGGTGGTGGGCGGCATTGGGCGCCCCGCAGGCAAGGAGCCGTGCAGCACGGCACGCCACTGCCAGGCAGCGTGCGGAGCGGGAGCCCAGGCAAGGGGCGGCTCCCCCCGGGCTGCCAAGCTGGGTTGCGCCTGGGGGAGGTGCTGAGCAAACGCGCTAGTGTAATGTATACGGTATGTATATGAGCGGCTGGCTGGCTGGGGAGCTGCTCGCGCCGGTTTAGGCCGGTCCTCTCCTGCTCTAGTCTGGTCTGTGATTGACAGCTCAGCACTTGTTTACCACAGCTTTGCTGCTGCTGCTGAGCCTCAATGGGAGTGCTGAGCTGGCAGAAAGGAAGAGGAGAGAAACTTCAGTGCCCGGAAATGATTAAAAAATAGAAAAGGATAAAGACTAAAATGCCCTTGTGAAAACTTAGGATGCAGTTTCCGTGACATTGCATGCTGGAGATGTGCATAACTCTCCCTTAGAAGGTGTAAATTATCTGAGCCTGTATATATGCCTCTTTCATACAACTTTTGGTAAAGAAGTCAAGAGTGCAGCACACTTTTTGGGAGCAGGGGTGTGAAGAACGAGAACAAAACTGCCTTTTTCTGCCCCCTTTTTGGGGGATGTGGGGGCTCTCAATCAGGCTGTGGTGAATACAGATATACCCATCAACTCATTTAATTTGCATTCAAGTATTTATATTTAACATAGACTCCCCTCAAAATGGAAATTTTGACTATTTCTCAAGTTTTATAGTTCACAATAAAATACATTTTGCTAAGACTTCCAGTGTAACATTGAGAAATCACAGATAAGAATACGGAAGGTCAATTTTTCTGGAACTTGAAAAACTCTGATCCTCCCTGAATACCTATCTATACCTGCAACACTTAAAATGGATTGGCTTTAAACAAGGCTGATAGTTTTGTAGTAGCTAGTCACCCTTCCACACCCTTTGATTTTGCTAGTACTTCCCACATCTTTTTACAGAACAGGATATTTTTTTATCTAATTTCTGAAGTCTGTTGCTAGGTAGGAAATAAAAGGAAGATGAATTGCTAAATTTAATCTTCTGGCGCAGACTCCATAGTCTGTATAACGTGGGATTGCTTTTTGAATATCATTAAGCTATTTCATTTAAGACACCTAGAAATTCTATTGAAAAATAATTCGCATGATGATTTTGTAATATGTTTAAATAGACACTGGAATTGTAATCGTCACATCCAAGCCTATGTTCAAATCAAGAATATTCTCTCTTAAAATTGGCTAGAATCCTTTTACATAAAAGCGTGTTAAACATGTTGCCTATATTTAACACTTTTTTGTTTTATTGAATCCAGATAGATTGTATCTTACTAAGAAAAATATCACCATTTTTAAGAGTTTAGATGTTAATCCCTTACAATACAAACAAGAAACCTATGTAATATATTGTGGTGTGTAAAATGTTCACAGGTGAAATAGCTTTTTGGGTTTTTTCCTCCTAGATGATGACAATTCTGAAGAAGGCCTCAACACTATTCATTCAGGAAGGCATGAATATGCATTCAGCTTTGAGCTTCCACAGACGTAAGTACCACACATAATACCAATGCTGTATGAAATAATGTTGAAATACATACTTATGAAAGCAAGCACTGTATGGAAAATTCTAGTGGGTGGGGGGGGAATAAAACCCTTTTCAATGGTGGTAGGGATTCCACTAAAACATGCTACAAGGACATAGTCCTATTAAACTATTAAAGAGGTTACTTTTATTCTAAAGTATTTTTTTGAAAATTAGGGCTATTGATTGAAGGGCAGCAATCATTTCCTTTTGTGACCTGTTGCAAGTGTAATGTGTGCCACTTGGTCATACCATGCAATGTTTTACTCACTATACAGAGGGTAAAGGAACCAGTTGACCACTGAACCCTGTAAAGTTGCTGGGATCACCTCCTGATGAATCAGGATTCTACTGGAGCCCTGTAGATAAGCAGAGTTAGTGATAAGAGAATTTAATACTAATCTGTTTGGGTTTATTTGAAACAGATGTGACAGAATGAACTACATCTGAACAGATGGAGATAGACACCTTTGAGGGTTTAGACTAGTAAAAGTGGGCAAAGGGACATATATATTCCAAGAGGGTGGTTGTGCAGAAAGCAGGGTAGAAACAAGCAATTGGATAGATAGCAAGGAACAATATTAGGTCAGGCAATGTTAATACTTTAACAAAATGTAATCTGGACATAAAGAAATGGGTTGTTCCTCTTAGAAAATGGCTAAAATGTACATAAATGCAAATATGACAAAAATGGGAGATCTGAAATTATTTATACACAGGAGATATCAACATCATGGGCTTAACTCAAATATCAGTGGATACTAAGTAATGAGAGAGAGAGAGAGTGTGTGTGTGATCATAAAAGATCAGGAAGAACAGAAGCAGAGAGGGAGGAGACTTTCAATATAAAACAGAAGTAATTGAGATAGAAAACCTTGGATAAATACCATGCAAGTTGGGATATCCTAACTTCCACATTAAAACCAATAAAGTGCCTGACTATTAGAGATGCTGAACACCTGCATTTCCCATGGCTTTGATGGAACTTGCAGATGCTCAGCACTTCTCAGGCTCAGTTGAACTAATGTGATACTACTGGAAATGCTATAGTATGACTAGAAACACATTCAAAAAGACCCCTCTATGGAATTCTAGAAGCCAGCTGGGCACTCAGATGAAAACATCATTTACCAATATCCAGAATGCTCTTTTGACTCAAACTCTATCATACAGACTCTGCTTGTATGTTCACAAAATTCTGTTCTCGTTTTGCAAAAAAATGGTTTTCCATTTTATAATTGGGACTAGACTTTAGGAAAGTAATCAAAAAGTAAACATATGGTTTAGTAGTAGTAGGTTTGGACTTCAAAACCAATGGTATTGGACTTAGGAGATGTAGGAGTTTGAGATGGAAGAAGATAAGTAAATTATTGCAAGGACTGGTCAAAACAGTCTCTCTTTTTTTTTTTTTTTTTTAAACTGTGTTAATGACTTAAAAGCGACCATGAAATTAGCTCATGATGAAGAACTTTAGAAAGAGAGAACTGATAAAAGCCTGAAGAGTAACTTTAGTATAGTGAAGTGGAGGGTATGGTGATGTTGAGAAACAGGATTGATGATAAAGGCCTTCAACTTGGATTTTAATAGCCCTGAGAAAAAGAGAGCACATTTCTCAGATGTGCAGATAGAGGTGTCAAACTAGAGGTTGAAATAAATTACTCTAACACTGGATGAGGACCGTGAGGTTGTGTTTAATTCCTGTTTTCTGTGTGAAATTCTAGGATGTAGAAATACAGAAGTACAATTCAGGAAATCAATACTGAGGCTCTTAGTTATTTTACAATGTTAGAGATACATAGGGGTTGGTCAGGTAGCTTTTTGGGGTGTCTAAACTAGGTTGTCTAAAGTCAACTACAAGAGCAAGAGGTTAAACTAGCTAAGGAAGAATCAGATACAGTAGGAATGTAGGCACAATTAAACTGTACTCAGAGTAGTTAATCTATAAAATAGACTACCACAGATAGAGATTTGAGCAATTCATACTAATTTTAAAACTGTTGTTAGCATTACTTTGTCCTAGAACTTCATATAGTCCAGGTTTAAAAGTAGCTTCTTATAAGTTTTTAAAGGAAATAAATGTGTATCCTGGTGGCATGTTCTAGCAAAATTCCTATGATAGTGAAAATTTCAACTACCTACTGTAAAATGAATTAAAATTCAACTACAGAGATTTTTTCTCCCAAACTTAATCCTTTTTGAAATATGGAAACTTTGCAAATAAGTTATGCTTAAATATTATGCAACATAAACAATACTGTACAACTTATTGATTCTTATTCTGATCAGTTGTATCACTATTAGAAAGAGAGGATAAAGACTTACTCAATTTTGACCTTTGTGTCCTGCACAGACCACTTGCTACCTCATTCGAAGGCAGACATGGCAGTGTGCGCTATTGGGTGAAAGCCGAATTGCACAGGCCTTGGCTTTTACCAGTAAAATTAAAGAAGGAATTTACAGTCTTTGAACATATAGATATCAACACTCCTTCATTACTGGTAAGAATTGACAGAATTACTAATTGTTTTGTTTTTTGGCATACAAAAAAAGTATAACTGAAACAACATAAAAATCTTCAATTTTTGCTAATATGCTCTTTAAACTGCAACTATTCTTTAAATATCTCATTTGAGCAACTCATAATAGCTGACATTTTGAAAACTAACTTCAAAGTACTTGGAGTTGCTTATTTTTAAATTATCTACATTTAACTTCAGCTGTGAACTGCATACATGATAAACTATGAAATCTCTCTTTCAAGAGAAAATTGTATTAACTGTTCTTTGTTGATTTAATAAAAAATTTAGTTTTCTGAAAAGCAGTGTTACTCCTATGACACTTTCAACAATAGACTGCTAACTTAAAAATGCAAAGTAAAATTGTACTACAGTGCATTATTCATAACTTCAATATGGATATTGTCTGCCAATGGGGAGAAATTATCACAATTCTGTAGAATATTTTTCTTAAATTTTATTTTACTAATCTATTTGGATATTACATTAAGATGTTTTCCGTGAGGCACTCTCATTTCAATCTGGCCTAAAATTCCTTTTCTTTTTTCTCAAATGGCAACATAGGGAAAAAAAATAAAATAAAATACAGTCCATTGAAATAGGTTTCTTTTGTGTGTGGATGAAAAAAGTCGGATTTTCCTAGACGATTCAGTGGGCTTTGGATCAGGGCCTTAACCCTGATCTCATGTAAGGCAACAACAGAAATACCGTTGATTTAGATGAGAATGGCAGCAGGATCAATATTCAAGTAGTCAGGGTTTGGGATTTTTTATTTTTTTTTATTTTTCAAAAGTAAAATGGAATGTGGGAAGATGTCTTAATTACAGATTATTATATGGAAAGTTATACTGACAGTATGTTGCAGTAATATGGGCTAAAAAGTCACTAACTGTCACACATACCGTATTTTCTAATTTAAATTAAGTCAGATTTGAGGATGAGCATGACATGGGTAGCTCTTTTGTTAATTACCATCGCTAGTGCTGGGATGACTTTTTAGGACAAAACTTGCTTGCTTTACTTCCATAATGCTATTGAAATGAACAGGACTATTCTTATGAGTAAAACAAGCAGCAGGAGTTGGCCTTTAAACTCTAATGGTTATTCCTCTGTGTTGATTAAAA
This sequence comes from Trachemys scripta elegans, assembly GCF_013100865.1. NCBI lineage: Eukaryota > Metazoa > Chordata > Testudines > Emydidae > Trachemys > Trachemys scripta. The sequence continues at coordinate 54,285,947 of NC_048303.1, read as the reverse complement.
GATACGTAGAGCTATTTCTATTCTGCACCAAATTTAATCAGGGGTATCTATTGTTGTTCTTTTGCAGTCACCCCAAGCAGGCACAAAAGAAAAGACTCTCTGTTGTTGGTTTTGTACCTCAGGCCCAATATCCTTAAGTGCCAAAATTGAAAGGAAGGGCTACACCCCAGGTACGTAGCAGAGTAGTTATAGGAAAAAAAGACTTGTTTTTTAAAAAGTACCCTTTTACATGTATAGCCATATGTAAACAATACGTACTTGTGAGTATGCTGTTAATCAAAACAGACCACGTGGTAGCTGTCTTCAAGTTGTTATAGTACATAAACTGCACATTTTGTTATATTTGCTTGTGTTGTGCATGATTCTGTTGAAATCAGTGGGTGCTTTGCCAGTAAGTTCAGTAAGAGCAGCATCTGGGCCATTGTAACCATGTATAGATTGCTGAAAATGTTCTTGCGTCGCTATGTAATATAACAAGAATAAGAAATTCTGTTTTGTTCCAGGTGAATCAATTCAGATCTTTGCTGAGATTGAAAACTGCTCTTCCCGTATGGTGGTGCCAAAGGCAGCCATTTATCAAACCCAGGCATTCTATGCCAAAGGAAAAATGAAGGAAGTAAAACAGCTTGTTGCCAATTTGCGTGGGGAATCCCTGTCATCTGGGAAAACAGAAACCTGGAATGGGAAACAGTTGAAAATTCCACCTGTTTCCCCCTCTATCCTTGACTGTAGTATAATCCGTGTAGAATACTCATTAATGGTAAGTAAAATGTTCAGATTGTCTCAAAGCATATATCAGGGATCTCAAACATGTGGCCTGCGGCCCACCAAGCTCCCCCTGCCCCCCTCAAGTTATTTCCTGTGGCCACCAAGCTCCCCTTCCCTCTGCTACAGCCTGCCATGTCCCTGCTCCTCTGCCTACCTCCAGGCACTTCCTGCCACCAAACAGCTGTTTGGTGGTGCTTAGTGCTTTCCAGGAGGGAGGGGGGAGAAGCAGGGAGCTGCACACTCAGGAGGAGGCGGCGGGGAAGGGGTTGGAATGGGGGCAGGGCAGGGGTGGGAAGAGGCGGGGCAGGGCCTCATGGAAGGGGTGGAGTGGGGGCAGGGCAGCGTGGGGGTGAGGGGGTGTCATACATTGGCCCAAGAGCCACATCACTTAGTCCTCATGTGGCCCTCGTGGTCATTTGAGTGGGAGATCCCTGGCATATATGATATGAATAATTTTCATGGAGACATCCACACAAGTTTGAAATAAACTTAGATATTTTTGGCTAGTTGGCTGTGAAACCTACATATCTTCAGCAGTAATCTTTCCTGCATTATAATGAAAGTTCCAAATGCACATCACAACAGGAAACTTACTAAGGGTGATTGGTTAAAACCATGGCAGATCTTAAAATATTTGCCTGTCAGCTAAGCAGATATATAATTTAAGCGGAAGACTTGTGCAGCTGGGCTCTGATGCTGAGAGATAATGAGAATCCTGAGTTTCCATTTATTTTGGTTGGACTTCAAGGAGGTCTGCACTTTTCAGGATTGAGCCAAAAGGAGGAAGAGAAGCAAGACCCGTGTGGATCTTGGAGCAGAATTTAGCTCATTAATTCAGACAGAGGGCTCGTACAAAACCACAAAGACCATCTGTTTCAGCATTTAATCATGGCCTTTTTGTCACTTACTTTTTAGGTGTACGTTGATATTCCTGGAGCAATGGATTTATTCCTTAATTTACCACTTGTCATTGGTACTATTCCTCTACATCCATTTGGCAGCAGAACATCAAGTGTAAGCAGCCAGTGTAGCATGAATATGAACTGGCTTGGTCTGCCACTGCCTGAAAGACCCGAAGGTAATTTGACAATACAACTCCCAAACAATTCACTATCGTCTTGATTTTTTTTTTTTTTTTTTTTAACCCTAACACTTCACTGATACATTAAGACCTAGATTATCCCCTCCTGTAATAAAAGACACAGGGCAGGAGGAAATCTCCTCAGGATTTCTACCTTGAGATCTCCTCCACATCATTCCACCATGGGGTTAGAGGTCCTTTTTGCCTCCCCTAACCCTAGAAAGGCAGTCGGGCCCATCTGCCACAACAACTGGCAGGTTCAGTGGAATCAGTGCACAGGATGCACGGAAGGACAGGGCCATCTGTGGAATTTGATTACCTCCACACCAGCTGTCTCAGGCAGCGCAATCCACTGCAGCTATGCTACCAAAGTCTCACTGTGACCCCAGGATCCTTGGTAGCAGATGCTTTGTGGAAAGGTAACAGTCTCTATTACCTTTTTATGGGAATTCTCCACATGATTGGAGCGGGAAAAATGATGTGCATCCCCTTTGGGGCACACGGAGACACCCTGTATGGGATCCAGAGGAATGTGAGGTTGCCCTGCTCCCCCTACAGAAAATGTGGGGTTTCCTGTTTGGATTTCAGGGAGACAGTCAAGCCAAAGTAGATGAAAATTCTCAACGTGTCTTTAGTGTAAACTTACTTTCTTAGATTTAAGTTAAATAGCATGGACTGTTATTACACACAAGACAATCTAAAACACTTGTCACTGAGCACTTTTACCTACCTAGTGCAAATTATAAAGTTTAATATTTGTCATGTTATGTATTTTGACATGCATAAGAACTGTTGTTCGAACTGCGTGTACCTTTTCCCTACAGCACCTCCTAGCTATGCAGAAGTGGTCACAGAGGAGCAAAGGCAGTCCAGCCTTGTACCCATAGCTGCTTGTGATGATTTTGAGAGGGCACTTCAAGGACCATTATTTGCATATATCCAGGAGTTTCGTTTTCTGCCTCCACCTCTTTATTCAGAGGTAAGTAAACAAAAATGCAGTTAGCCAAAACAGTTTATTTTGCATTCTCCGTTCTAGTAGCAAAAGTTCAATAAGCAGAAAATGAGAACTTTTGTGTTCCGCCCCCTAAAATTAATATAAATCACTAAAGCAAAACATGGAGCAAGATTTTCTTTCACTTAAATCACCTGATTTTTCAGAGCTCCCAGGCATCCACATCTTACTCTGTGAGTAAGAGGTATTCCTTATAGTCTCAAATTTCTCCCTGGAGTGAGCTGATTATTCTTTGATCACTTTTTCTTCTTTATTACTCTTGTTTCTATTGGGCCACTAACCTAAAGCCTGTTAATAGTAAATGAGGACAAAAATATTATTTATATCATTCGTCTTCATCTTATACCCCTTGATGTATGCTACCCTCAGTTTTCACCATGTTTTAAAGGTGGTATATTCAGTGTTGATAGTTACGTATGCTTCAGATCTCCTGAGTGTTAGCCCCTAAGAGACTAGAAGCCCCTTGGCAGACCCTTGTACTAATTCCATCAATTTTCTGCAAATTATCCAGAATATTGATTTTATACTGGAATCAAGTTCTCTCTCTCGTAATTACCTTTTACAGTACAATTACATTTGCAATATGTCCTTTGACTATCAGTAGGTACTTCAATAGTACGTAGAAAACTATAGTTTGATAGGAAGGGGGGCTATATTGGTCAATATCTCATTTATTGGATTACTAAAGTGTGATTCCAGTTTAGTCAACTAGGCCTAATCAGACATAGCATTAGATAAATTTAGCTACATCACTAGGCCTGTGATTCCAGTTTTAATTCTTTTGGTTGGTTACTATTCAAGTACTGAGTTGACATTTTTTGGTTTCTTGTTGATCTGGAAAGTATTTAACATTGTTTAGGTCCAGAATATCTCATACCTCCTTCAAATTAGTTTTTCTGCCTGCCATCTCAGGTTAGCCAGTGCTGGCTATTTGGCTTGTCTCTTCCTATTCTCTGAAGTCTCTCTGAGGCAGGGCTTTCATAATCAGAATCCACTTTTGTAGAATAAGCTTCCAGCTGGTAAGTGACATGCTTGGATCAGGCTGATTTTAAAATCTGCCTTAAATACAAGATTCTTCAATGCCACTTGGGATGGATTTTAAGCTTTATAAAATACCTTGGGATGAGCAGGCAGTATCAGTGCCTGTTCAGTGATATGTTTGTAACTGCAAGAAGGAAAACTATTTGTGCAGAATAAAAGAACAACCCTTTTTATCCTTTGTTTAACTGTACTTTTGTCAATTTTACATGTTAAGAAAGTAACATTATTAGTTTAGATTATAGAATGATAATACGCCACACCTGGAACACTAACAAACCAGCTGTGTTTTGATTTGTTAATGCTAAAGACTCCAAACCAAGGAATTCAATCCACTATTGATTTGCGTATTATTGCTGGTTTTCATGAAAGGAGCTCAAAGCCAGATTCTCCTAGGTAGTTAGTTGCCTATATATGCAGAGAGGTACCTAGTGAGATTTTCAAAAGGTCATAAGTTTCTAACTCTTATTGATTTTGTAGATAGTACAATGTGTTGACAGTGTACAATATTGCCACCTAAGATATATATGTAAGATAGCTAATATAGTTTTCTTTTTAAATTTAAATTAAGTATATTACAACAAATGAGAAGCAGGGAGAGTAAGGCTCCATGACCTTGAAACACCTCAATAGCAGAAACTGGTTAACTGTCACATTGTTGTACAGTAGTTCTTGATCAAAACTAAAATGACTGTTTTACTGATAATTTCACTACTTTTTCAAGCAAAATGTCTGCATTTGATAAATTAGTGGAGTATAAGTTCATGAGTAATATTCAAGGATATTAGCAAAAAGTATGTTTCATATATAAAATACTATTTTTAAGCGAACTATTCAGCACATTTCAAATAACTGAAGATTGTTTGTGCCTTACAAATAATTAGAAATGACGCTGTATAATGGGTTTATCCATTAATTATTTTCATTGTTTATATCATTAGCTCTTTATGCCTAAACTCATGGTATTGTCAGGTCACAGCTATAGCCTTTCATTGTGTTTTAAAATACACAAAATTAAACATGGATGTATTGGATACAAGCCAATATGGAACATTGGTCACCTGATCCAAAGTCCATTATAGTCAGCTAGTCACTTTCTATTGACTTTAGTGACCTTTGGATCAGTCACAGTATTTTTTATTTATCACAGTATTTAACTTGTGAACTTGATTCTTTTTTTTTTTAAAGTTCTAAATTAAATTTCTATTTTTTCCCTTCCATTCAGATTGATCCAAACCCAGATCAGCCCACAGATGACAGACCATCTTGTCCCTCTCGTTGAAGGAATCATTCACTAGCTGAGTTGATTTGGATTTTTAGTCGTATCTCTGCCGTGTTGAGGATCAAGGCATCATATCAGAGATATACTTTCAAAGGAAGTGGTATTGCTCTTGCCTGTAAGACGGTGAATAAGTGAAAACAACCTGTGATCATGCTTTTGAAGCCTACAACATCATAGGACCTGCTCCACATGCTTGAAGACCTGAGCTTTTTTCCCTTAAATACTGGCACATACTAGGAGCAGCCTTATTAGCCTATGGTAATATGTGTCAAAACACTCACCATGTTGTAAAAGAGAGGGATGATGACGTCCTCTTCTGATTTGAAAATTTGCACATGCACATTGCTTATGTTGTGCGGTTCAGTGTCACTACAGCTTTTTCTCATTTACGCTGGACTGTTACCCCTTCTAACTTGTTTGTGGTCCGCACAACAAGAGGCAAAAAGAAAGCTTTGAAAAACAGTAACTTTAAGATGACAAATGCACTGACTTTTTTTCTTTTAATTTAATGTAGCCTGGACTTTACCTACGTATGCACATGCTCAGAATTGTTCCAGTAGACTGATCATGTTATCACCTCTTCAGCTGTGGATTTATTTACGAACATCAAATGCCTTCAAGCCAATCCTTGCTGTATGTTTTGCAGCCTACTGTAGTAGATATGCAACAGTTATATGGAAAAAAAATTAACAGGAGAATAATAGACTTCTGCAAGATTGTATACCTTCTTGATTTCTTTTAAGAATTTGTTGCCTTTCTACTATTACCACAAAGAAGCATTTTGTTACAGACTGCCTAAAATCACTTAATCTCAGGTGAACTCATCACTTGCCAAACCGTTGAAAAGCTATGTGTGTTTTGTTATGTTGCACTGTTACTTTTTGTTTTTTTTTTCCCTTTGTTTTTTATTTTAAAGGGGGATTTAGAAAAGGGACATGCCCATAAGTAACAATGCACCCTCGTTCCCTTTTTATCTTTTTGCAACTTCAGAAAAGATTGGTCAAGTTTTGAAGCTTAAAAGAAGGCAGCACCAGCAGACACCAGCCAAGAGTTAAGGAAGGGTTTTAAACAAGAAATAGTAATGTACTGTCCATGATTCATAGTAAGGTTTCTCAACGAGGGAGGGTGGAAAGGGAAATTGAATTTATTTTTATACATAGTTACTAAATCACCAAATCTATACATATATAGTGAGTTTCCAGTCCAAATGTATATTTTAAAGTGCAAGAAGAGTATAGGGTTGGTGAGATGGCTGTTTTTGTGCACTTTGTATTGTGTTGATCTTCAGGGTTTACAAAATTGTAAAACAATAAATGATTCTCAGAAAAACGAAATGGACAGAATATCAAAATTATCAGCCCTATTAGAATATTGGCTAGCAGAGATTTGTCTTGATAATTGATTTCCTTTTGTACCCTCGAACCTAAAGCATGTATCCAAGCAAAAGGATTGTAACTGTACAGCCACATATGTAGAAAACTTCAACTACTCGAAGACTGGGGGCTTCCACCCTGCACATTGTGGAAGGGGTAAACTGTCAGAGTATTGGGCATGGGGGCATTGTATTAGTACAAGTATCAGGATCTAGGCACTAGGAATTTTAGTTAATTTGCAAAAGCTGTTCATGTATAAACTTTTCAGAAAGAATTCAAGCACGATTTTTAACATAAGTAGTGTTTCTTGGGTTGACTATTTAACATGTCTATTCTATCATTTAATGTCGTGTTACAAAGTGGTTGAAAATAAAAGTTAAGTCTCTGGCATGGTGGAATGATGGAATGCTGTCTTGCTTTTAAGGCTTCATAAAAAACAAAATAGGCTTTTCCATAAGTGGCCTTTATGAAAACATGGAAGACACTTCATGTTTAAAAATGACAGGGTGAAAAAAAACCCAGTGTAAATACGAGTCGCGTTTTAAGTGATTCAGTTAAAGGGTTTGGGCTTCAGCAAGCAAACTAATATGCTGGATAATAAGGAAGTTGGGTGAATTTTTTTTTCAATTTTTAGACCATTTTTTGAATGTCCCTCCTCCACATAAAGGAAAAGAAAACTGATGGGTTTGTTGGCATAAAAGGGCATTTGGTGGTTTTCCTTTTTTTTCCTTTTGTTTTTTGTTTGTTTGAAACAGACTAGGGAACAATTGTTGGATATGCATAGCATTAAATACTTATCACAATATAATGAAAAATGACATACAAAGCAGGATTGATCAATATCATCATAATTGGCACTGCATCACAAAGTGTGATCAGATTCGAGGTCTAAAATGTTGTCAAATAGTCATTTCCATTAAAGTATTTTACACACTTCTTTAGAGGCATTATTTTTTTCCTGTTATATAAATATTGGTCAATTCCTGATATTATAAAAACGTGAGCGTCACAGTTGTTAGCCCAGTATTCAAGCTAGATTCCTGATTTTTGAATTAGGAAAAAAAAGAGTAAAATCCAAAATGTTAAGAGAAACAAAGTGCAATATTAAATGTTTGCTTTATGGATTATATTCTATGGCTGTTTGTACTTTTTCCTTTTTTTTTCTTTTCAGTTTGGTGCTGAATATGTCCTTGTAGACTGATTTCAGAAAAAAAGTGGAAAACAATTTTTTCCTATTGCTCTTCCTTGTGGAAAATAAACTTTTTTTAACAAAAAAAACTGTCTTGAGGTGCTTTATGTAGACAGCTACAAAACTTTTGCTATCAAATTATTTGTGAGAAGATGTGACTTATGAACACTATTTACATGACAAGTTGGGAAATTATTATCATAGGGCTCAAACATGAGATTATCTTCAGTTTGAACTATTTGTGACCAATGTTTTGTGAGATCGGTCATTTCAGCAACATGAGCACTAAGCTTCAGGCCCACCAGCTGCTGCTGTGCAGCTATTCCAGTGACTTATCAGGATGGGTGGCAGTTAGGGTATTGTACCCTAGTTTCCCACATAGGAAAGTACTAATTATTTATAGGACACCTGTAAAAGACATTTAGGGGAAGCCAGAGTGGCCTCCTATTCAAGTTGCCTAACTTTTCCCAGCACCTAAATTTTAGAGTTGCAAATCATGGAAGCACTAGCACCCCTCTTTCCCCCCCCCCCCCCCCCCCCTGCAAGAAACAAAAAGCATCTGGAACTTGGAAGAGCAGCAGATGATAATGTTGGGATCAGGAAGGTGCCTTTTGCTGTCCCTATTGATGTTGGGCAGTTATAAGCTGTGAAGAATTCTCCTTTCCTATCTGTGTTTTGCTAAGTAGAGCTTGCTAGGTACTGACTAGTAGTCCCTCAGTATTCCAACAATGAGCACACTGCCAGGGAGTCCTGCAGCATACCACACACAGCTGAACCTCTGGCAAAATATATTCACCTCCTGTATCAAAATATCATTTGGCCTAAGGGTTAGAAGCCAAAGACCAGTTATGTAAGCTGGGAATGGAAACCAGCTCTGAGATGGAAGCTAGAGACCTTACAGTGACACAACTGTACCAATTGTCAGACACATAGAAGAACATAACTAGTTTGGCAAAAATCAACATGGTTTCTATAAAGGGAAATCATGTCTTACTAATCTATTGGAGTTCTTTGAAGGGGTCAACAAACATATGGACATAGTATACTTAGATTTCCAGAAAGCCTTTGACAAGGTCCCCCACCAAAGGCTCTTGCGTAAATTAAGTTGTCATGGGATAAAAGGGAAGGTTCTTTCATGGATTGAGAACTGGTTAAAAGGGATCAAAGGGTAGAAATGGTAAATTCTCAGAATGGAGAGGGGTAACTAGTGGTGTTCCCAAAGGGTCAGTCCTAGGACCAATCCTATTCATAAATGATCTGGAGAAAGGGGTAAAAAGAGGTGGCAAAGTTTGCAGACAATACTAAACTGCTCAAGACCAAAGCAGGCTGTGAAGAACTTCAAAAAGACCTCACAAAAGCTAAGTGATTGGGCAACAAAATGGCAAATGAAATTTAATGTGGATAAATGTAAAGTAATGCACACTGGAAAAAATAACCCCAACTATACATACAATATGATGGGGGCTAATTTAGCTACAACAAATCAGGAAAAAGATCTTGGAGTCATCGTGGATAGTTCTCTGAAGACGTCCACGCAGTGTGCAGAGGCAGTCAAAAAAGCAAACAGGATGTTAGGAATCATTAAAAAGGGGATAGAGAATAAGAAGGAGAATATATTATTCCCCTTATATAAATCGACGGTACACCCACATCTTTAATACTGCATACAGATGTGGTCTCCTCATCTCAAAAAAGATATACTGGCACTAGAAAAGTTTCAGAGAGAAGGGCAACTAAAATGATTAGGGGTTTGGAACGGGTCCCATATGAGGAGAGATTAAAGAGGCTAGGACTTTTCAGATTGGAAAAGAGGAGATTAAGGGGGGATATGATAGAGGTATATAAAATCATGAGTGATGTGGAGAAAGTAGATAAGGAAAAGTTATTTACTTATTCCCATAATACAAGAACTAGGGTCCACTAAATGAAATTAATGGGCAGCACATTTAAAACAAATAAAAGGAAGTTCTTCACACAGCGCACAGTCAACTTGTGGAACTCCTTGCCTGAGGAGGTTGTGAAGGCTAGGACTATAACAGTGTTTAAAAGAGAACTGGATAAATTCATGGAGGTTAAGTCCATTAATGGCTATTAGCCAGGATGGGTAAGGAATGGTGTCCCTAGCCTCTGTTTGTCAGAGGGTGGAGATGGATGAAAGGAGAGAGATCACTTGATCATTACCTGTTAGGTTCACTCCCTCTGGGGCACTTGGCATTGGCCACTGTCGGTAGACAGGATATTGGGTTAGATGGATCTTTGGTCTGACCCAGTACAGCTGTTCTCATGTTCTTATGTACCTCTGACATCTTTGACGATGTTGATATGTAATTATCAATCCAGGCTCTCTCAAAGTGGTGAAAGGTGACAAATTGTAATGCCTTCAGTATCCATGTTTCCAGATGAGATCTGGCAATGTTATAAGTTGATTGTCCTATTGGAGATAGCCTGGCTAGCACACATGCATATAATGTTTTATATCTCCATATGCTTTACAAAGTTAACCACTACAAACACCCACCGTTGAATTGCAGCCACCTTTGTTTAGCAGTGCAGAGCTCTACCATACAAGAGTTTAGGTCTGGAAGTGAGGAATACTGCATCTATTTGAAACTGGATGGGGACTACAATAAGCTGGGTCTCTGTCCAATAATGAGCTCCATGTGGGCAAACTCCGGCACCCATATGGAGCCCATTAAATTTAATGGGACACTATGTAGGTGCAGGAGTATGGCTATGTAGGGCTTGTTTCAGAATCAAGGGCCAAATATGGAGTTTTACCAGGACACTGGACTTAAGAGGGCAGCTACCCTGGGGAAATGCCCACTTGGCTGAAGAGGTATAATAAAAAAAAAGAATCATCATAATTCACACACACATGATTTCTGACACCAAGAATCCAGTCAAAGACTTGCTATTTGCAGCAGAATCTGAACAACGCTTCAAGAGAGCACCAACATTTTAAAAGGTGCCAGTGCCTGCCTGGTACTAAATGAATGAACTGAAGGATGCTTTAAATACGCTTCAGTTCTGAGATCTTCTAGTGAAATGTACTTACCAAGCATACACGTACCATTGGACTCCAATGCAATTTGACCTTGGCTAAAGAGTAATTTTTGTCTGCTACCCTGCTGGAATCCTAGGCATGGGGGAAAAAAGTACCCCATTTGTTATCAAAATAATCATGTGGTTTTCAAAACTCTCTCTGCCAGCTGTAACCCGCTATTTTTAGAGCTAGATCCTCATCTCTTGTGAACTAGTGGACATTAGGACAAGAGCTTACACACACAATCCACGTGCTCCAGAGAAATCTGCAAGTTGAACTATGTGTCCTTCACCTGACCCATTTCATAACAGGGACGATTCTGTGTGGTGTCAGTAATTTTGCTATAGAAAGAACCTTTTTTTTTTTTTTTTTTGAGCACCCTGGTATGCAGCCCTTCTCAGGCTCAGGAGCAAGACAATGAGCCAGAGTAATGAAGGAGTAAAAAAACAGAAGCGAAATAGTGAAAGGAATAATCAGGTGTGATCAAGCAGCTCAGGAGAGGTAATCTGAGCGAAGAAAGAGAAGGTGTCTGGTCATAATGAAGCCAATGGTTCTGTCAGCTGATTATGGATATTAGAAGTAAAGTCCAATGTGAATGTGAGTAAGTAATTGATGTCATTCAGTGGTTCACAAAGGTTCACTGTAAATTAGATGAAAAAGGCAACATTATTACAAGGTAGACAAAAAAAAATTAGGGATGACTACATATTCCAACAAGAATATAATTGTTTCCATCAGATTTCTTTAAATTACATTGAAAAAAAAACAAAACCCCAATCTAAACATTTCTTTGCAATATTGTAAATCAAAACAACAACACTGTGCTCCAGAACCAGAAAGTCAAATAACTAGGATCCAGATGAAACTGATCATAGAATCATAGAATATCAGGGTTGGAAGGGACCTCAGGAGGTCATCTAGTCCAACCCCCTGCTCAAAGCAGGACCAATCCCCAACTAAATCATCCCAGTCAGGGCTTTGTCAAGCCTGACCTTAAAAACCTCTAAGGAAGGAGATTCCACCACCTCCCTACGTAACCCATTCCAGTGCTTCACCACCCTCCTAGTGAAAAAGTTTTTCCTAATATCCAACCTAAACCTCCCCCATTGCAACTTGAGACCATTACTACTTGTTCTGTCATCTGCTACCACTGAGAACAGTCTAGATCCATCCTCTTTGGATTCCCCCTTCTGGTAGTTGAAAGCAGCTATCAAATCCCACCCCCCGCCAGCATTTTTCTCTTCTGCAGACTAAATAATCCCAGTTCCCTCAGCCTCTCCTCATAAGTCTATCCTCCAGCCCCCTAATCATTTTTGTTGCACTCCGCTGGACTCTCTCCAATTTTTCCACATCGTTCTTGCAGTGTGGAGCCCAAAACTGGACACAGTACTCCAGATGAGGCCTCACCAATGTCGAATAGAGGGGAATGATCACATCCCTCGATCTGCTGGCAATGCTCCTACTTATACAGCCCAAAATGCCGTTAGCCTTCTTGGCAGCAAGAGCACACTGTTGACTCATATTCAGCTTCTCATCCACTGTAACCCCTAGGTCCTTTTCTGCAAAATTGATGCCTAGCCATTCGATCCCTAGTCTGTAGCAGTGCATGGGATTCTTCTGTCCGAAGTGCAGGACTCTGCACTTGTCCTTGTTGAACCGCATCAGATTTCTTTTGGCCCAGTCCTCTAATTTGTCTAGGTGCCTCTGGATCCTATCCCTACCCTCCAGCGTATCTACCACTCCTCCCTGTTTAGTGTCATCTGCAAACTTGCTAAGGGTGCAATCCATGCATGCCATCCTCCAGATCATTAATGAAGATATTGAACAAAATCAGATGATCATCATCAAATGCAGATTGTCACTAAGGACCATTGCACCATCCAGATTGACTAAGGCATCACACCACATGGTATGTAGCGAAGATCCCAGATCTGGCTCAGTCCTGCAAATCCACCAATCTTTGGAGTAGCCCCATGGGCAGTGACAGGTAGGGTAAGGGTGTGCAGCTTTTGTGCAGCAAAGTTTGAGAGCACTGTGTGCTGGGGTGTTTTTGTCCATCCTGTGACATGGCTGAAGACCATTGTGGTGGTATATGCATGCCCCATCTCCTGTTGAGGCGGACCGTGGGTGTGCTGACACCACAGTTGCAGTCTACACAACTGTCTTGAGCCTCAATACAATAATGCCCAATGGTCCGATTTGAAAGGGCAGCCCTTAGGTTCAGGGCAGTGAAGTCCAGTGGGCAGCCTCAGTACAGTTGCCCTGGAGGTCAGGGCTGTGTGGCCTAGTGGCCAGAGTCAAAGAAGTACACAGCAACCTAGGGGTGGGTGGCAGCACAGGTGGTAGGGAGACCCAGCCCCACCCTCTCCACCAGGTCCCAGCCCAGGGCCCTGTCAGCAGTGAGCAACATGCTGACTTTCTTCAGGTGCAAAGTACCACTCATTCCATCCCCCTGGGCCAATTCCTACCATACGTCCTGAAGCTGGGGCCCATTCGTCATCAGGGTCTCCAAGCTCCTTGGCATGGGTAACTCGTTGGGAATCCGACTCCTGTCGACTAGCTATGGGCAATCGGTCTCTGGTCTGGGCCTCAGACTCTCTGGTTTCTGCAGTTAGGGGCTGAAGCAGCTCCCAGACTGGAGCCTCCACCGAGCATCCTTCTTCTCCAGCAGTCAGCCCAGAATGAGCTGGGCTGCTCTCCTTTATACTAGTGCAGCATTTGGAGCATGCCCAATCTGGTCTAAGGGGTGGGACTTCCGCCGCCCATAGTGTGGGATTAACCCTTTCCTGCCTAATGCGGGCTATGCACGCCTTGTCATAAGCATGCAACACTGCTATTTATTTTTTAAATGTAATGAGCAATCAAAGGAAGGCCAGATCTTTGCGAGATTGTGATATTTTGCACAAAGTCAAACCACATTGTGCTCAGGATTTGGAGCTGACAGCATATATGGAATGCCTCTAGCTGCTTCAATCTGTCTGTAAAAGGCTCCAGGTTTCTGACCCAGATAGCAATACAGGTAGAACAGAGGTTTGAAAGATCCTTAACTTTGTCTTGTTGCAAAGAGTTTGTGTCCATAATCAAAATGAATAAGAGAGATAGTCCCTATAATATTCCTGGATAATTATTTGACAGCTTTTCCCCCAACCAACTGACAAAAAATTTGTCATAAATAAATGTGTCCAAGATTCAACCATCTCTACAGATTATGAAATACTATTAATCAGTTAATTATTTCTGGGTATTTTTTTTAATTGATGAATAATTTATATATGATTATTTATCCCCCTCACCCTTGTCTGGGCCTGAGCTAAAGGCCATTGAAGTAAATGGAATTTGTTGGCTCAGGCCCCATAAGCCCAGCTATCCTGGCCAGTATATTTTTGGCCAACATTACTGGATTTTAGAGGAGAAATCATCATAACATGTTGGAATCTAAATTGGACTCTTAAAAATTATTTCACTTTTAATACCTCTTATTAAAAGCAATGTAGGTTAAGACTTTTCTATATACACCTCTACCCCGATATAACGTGACCCGATATAACATGAATTCAGATATAACGTGGTAAAGCAGTGCTCCGGGGGGGGCAGGGCTGCGCACTCCGGCGGATCAAAGCAAGTTCAATATAACGCGGTTTCACCTATAACACGGTAAGATTTTTTGGCTCCCGAGGACAGTGTTATATCGGGATAGAGGTGTATTGGATACAGGTCCATGATGGCTCTTTAAAATGAAATGGTTTTAAATAAAAATGTGTAACTTACACAGATTTTCAGACAAGCAATGATTTTTTACTTGGATGCTAAAATTTAAAAATGTATTCAAGCCCCTGTGGTAAGAAGACTGGGCCAAATTCTAACCTTTATTTACATTGGTGTAAACAGAGTCCAGTTTGGTTCATTGTGTTTGGAAGCTTTCTAATATGTTACAGGATATATTCTTATAGACACTTGTTTAATAGCCTAATGTTAAGTAGGACACCTAGGGTATGGTACAGATGGTCCTTATTTTTATGGTGACAGATACTCTGACTATATTTATACAGGTATGCTCTACTCACTTTTTTAAGCTCACTCCTAAAGGGAAATGATTGGTAAGTTACACCTAGCCAATTTAGAGGTAAAAATAGAATTTTAGCTACATGTAAATTTGCAAGATTTGGCCTTCTCTGTCAGTACAGCTAAAACTAGCATCCAGAATTACTCTCACTTTCTCCTGTTTTGACTACTGGAACCTTCTCGTTGGCCTTTCCCCCTTTTCACTATTCAGAACAAAATTCATAGATTCATAGATTCTAGGACTGGAAGGGACCTCGAGAGGTCATCGAGTCCAGTCCCCTGCCCGCATGGCAGGACCAAATACTGTCTACACCATCCCTGACAGACATTGATCTAACCTACTCTTAAATATCTCCAGAGATGGAGATTCCACAACCTTCCTAGGCAATTTATTCCAGTGTTTAACCACCCTGACAGTTAGGAACTTTTTCCTAATGTCCAACCTAGACCTCTCTTGCTGCAGTTTAAACCCATTATTCAAATGCTCTTCCTTACCCCCTCTCCTAATTATATCACCTACTTCTTTGAATCCCTACACTGAGTCTTCCTTCTCTGCCACGTCAAATGGCAACTTTCTTGTCCTCACCTTTTAGGCTCTTAACCACTGAGTGCCTCACCTTTTATCTAGTTTTGTAACTTATTGGTTGCCACTCCACCAACATGTCAAACTGCCTATTGGCCCATTTTTCTACACAAAAGTCTTTCATTTCACCCCTTATCCCAGAACTAACTGGTATAGCTGCGACCCTGTCTTCCTTCAGATCCCTCCTCATAACCATGTCTACTTTGATGCCTTCAGGAAATTGAATTGCCAGGCAGAGGATTTGTGGGAATGTCTATTATCTATTTTATTTACTAATAAACACACTTCCCCCCTCAAAAAACAACTATTAAATAACTTGCAAGCATCATGTGCATATAGCTAATACATGGAATCAGCCTCCCTGTGGACCCACTGTTTCTATCAATGTTACCCCTGTCCTGCCTCCTCTATTGCCTCCTTTTGCCTGCAACATCAACTGTTAACGTCATCTTAAATTACATAGTAAGTTTTGGGGGATAGGTTCTGTATCTTTCCATGATTTTGTGTCTTACCTAGTACAATGGGGCTCTGTAACTAATATGTCTGGCATTACCATAATAAATGTACAGGGAAACCTACCTATAGCCAACACTCTGTGATAGTGAAACTCCTCTTACGTTAAAGTTGAGGGAAAGCCCCTGACTACGTTTCAGTGGACTTTCTCTCCTTTTATAGTGAAGCTTCACTCCACTATAGGCAGATTCCATTGCATGACTCCTTAATCTCCTGACAGATAGTTATGAAATGCAAAATTCCCAGGGGATTATCTCCATGTGAGCATAGGAGAAAGGGGAAGGAGATGAGACGTTGCCACTGTTACATGTGGGAAGGAATATTGAGACATCCCTAACCCCAATTTTTGCTGCAGCTGCTTCTACAAGCCCAGCTACCCAGGGCCTCCAGCGTCCCAGGCAACTGCAGCGAGCGAAGAAAGGCCTTCCCAGCCCTTGTGAAGAGATGGAGATCATTAGCCAGGTAAAGTGGCTCTCAATTTATAGTGATAGTCTTTGTAAAGAAAAAGCTCTTCACACTTGTAGGCTTTGGATTAGAGGAAGCTTCATTCTATGTAAGTCACAAGTCTGTTTACCAGTTACACAAAACAGAGTTCTTGCAAGTTCAGACAAGGACATTCTGGACTGGAACATGCTGTTGTATTTTTTAACCTTATAAGCAGATGTTTTGTTTCCCCAGCTCATAGATCTTTCTAAATATGGTGACATTTCTAATAAGAGTTTCAAAACATTATTATGGGATTATTCTAGAGGGTTCAGCATTTTACCAGAGACTAAAGTAAACTGTTTTTTGCCAGTTTTGGCATAATGTAAATTGTTGACACCAGGAGCAAACATTTTGTAATAATTTTCAAGTTCAGAAATTCATATTCAGAAGGCTGGCTAGTATTGTAGCAAGAGGACCATGGTAAGAGGAAACTAATAATGTTATACTACTTGCTAGGAAAATTAAAGCAACTGGATTCAGTAGGTGAAACCCTCTGTGCAATGCTAGTAAATGATACTGCTTAATGAAAAACTGTTTACCACATTGGCATCCCGCTTATTCGAGGGTACCAGATGTCAGTTGTCTGCTTTCAGTCTAGACCCAATGTCAATCAGTAAAGCTGAACAGTTCGCAAGGACAATAGAGTATTCAGGCAAGGCTTAATATCTGCAAGTGCATGTTAATGTAAATCTCACCAGTTCAGGTATGATATCCAATATTTAGATTGTCAAAGCTTTTCTATGCACCAGTTTGGTGCAGTAACATTTTACACTGTAGCATAACTCAGAATATATCACTGTTCAAAAGTAGGAATGTGGCACTAATATGTGCTTTATAAACAGTATTCAATCACAGGCCAGTTGAAGTTAAAGTGCATCCTCGTCAGAGGCAAAGCTGTCTGATTCTTAGTAGCAGCTGCAAAGAAAATCAGGCACGTATGATTTATATAAAAGGATTTGATGACATTCACATAGTGTGGATGGGGTAGGGAAAGTGTCTCTCTGTGCCCCCAGCAAGAGTCAAATCTGTCTGCACTTGCATTTGTTTCATATTCTTGACCTGTCCTCTCGTATTCACAGCTGACACTAGTTATTTCTAGGAGCTGTTCATTCCAAAAGGAAAGAGCAAGGTTGGGGAAACAACATAGTTGCAATTATTTAAATAAGTAGCTTGCATGCAACTTGTAAACAAGTAAAGAAGAAGAAATAATAAATACTTTTGCTTGCTTATGTGGATTATAACAAAGGCAGTGCTGTAAACTTAAACTTTTAGGGGTGTACATTATGCAGCTATATAATATTCTTGGGTTATACCATTGAATTTATTTTTTCTTAGCACCTTATTCACTTAAATGTAATTGTTAGAAGTGAGATGCCTTTTCACAGTCACACTTAGGATTCCATCAGATTTGCATTGCATCTCTGAAATTTGGCTTTATTGGTACATTTAAGGGGCTGACAGCAGCCTCCACATCTGATTGATGACCTGCTATTTTGCTAATCTGGCCAAAAGGGTGGATTTTCAGCTCCCTGCGTCTTCTGTATTTCTGTTGGAAGATCACCAACAAATGGGAATCGTTTAACCAAAAGTAGATGTAATCAGCATGAAACAACAAGACATGTAACATCAGTAAAAGGCAGATGGGGGGGGGGGGGGGAGGGAGGAGGGAAATCATGATCAGAAATGCTGATCAAGTAGCAACATTTTGTGTTCCTCAGTATCCACCGAGACATGGTCTGGTGAGCTGCCTGAGTATATTGGATTTTGTACATCTGTCAACTATACCAAAGATTGAAACATAAATATCATTTTTTCATCTGTGACCAATATTATCTGGTAATAATGTTATCTATGCATGTTATTAAAAGGAAAACTCACCCATGTTTCCTTCAGATCAGTAAATCAAAATTTCAAAATCATTTTATAAAAAGAAAGATGCAGAGAAAAATCTCTTTCCCTCTTTCTAATCATGGAGAACAGTATGTGATCATTAACTTGGCATCGTCTTTCAAAATGTCACCCTTATGGGATGTTAAGAACAGCTACAGTTTAAATTGTTTAGGGAGGCTGTGTGTGACTAAAGACAATGGAATTTAAACTGTTTTTCCAAAACAGTAAAGAATTCAGCATTTTGTGATATGGGGCACGCATATCAGTGAAGTCAGAGGCATGCTATACCTGTAGTTTTGGGCTATGGCCTGTAGGTTGATTACTAAAATCAAATATTGTGTGTATTATGTCCCTCACTTCATGATCACTTGACGCATGCCTCAGAATGCCGCATCCTAGACTGCAGAATGTTGCAATTGCATTATATTATATCGTTTGCCTACATAAAACTCAAAATAATTACAATTTAATTGCAATGAAGTTTAACTGTATTTGCTAATTATTTAGTAAGGCATGTTTTTAATAGAGAAATAGGTCAAGGCCATGTATTTAAAAACAAGAGACTTTATTCTTGCTTTAAATGTCACACAGCTCCAAAAGCCAGCAGCTTCACTGACAGCAATTAGTGCTGCATTTTGTAGTGCCTGCGTTGAACCCTTGAATACACTCCTGTTTTCACGCGCAGCTAAAGCTGTTGCTTTTCTTACCAACAAGTTGCTTGTGCTGAAAATTACATTGCTTGGAAAGGACAGTGCTAACAGCAGCCACTGCTGGCAATTTGTGTTGTTCAGGGGAGGCATATTGTTCATGCCACTGTGCCATGGGTACTAGTGAAGAGAGTCTGTTAGGAAGCTACAACAGCACTCATGCTACCACTGTCCTTGCCATACTGGGGAGCCCATTGCCTAGCAGCATGTTTTCTGCTATATCTCTGTGGTTGGTGTAAGAACAGCACTCTCATTGCTGCTGCCTAGCAAAGGGCTCCTCCAACAGTATGTACTACCAAAAGCATATTGGACACATGTTCACATTGTGCAATAAAATTCAGGGTCTAAAAATGTCCTAATTTTCTGATGTTTAAAACTAAGAAAGGGGAACTTGACTGTATTAAGTCAAAAATCTGTGCAAGCCTTTTGCAGTTGTAGACATTATGATGATGACCTAATATTAAGATTTCATAGACCAATTTCTTTCTCAAAAGTGACATGGCATTAGTCATCTGAAGTATCCATTGGGACCTTGTTTCCTCTCCACAAACATATGTGTATTTCAGAAAACCCTATTCCTAGGAGTGAAGGTGTGCAGTGTAGGAAGGAATTATTAGTCATATATTCTGGACTCAGAATGAGATACCTGGAATGGAGAAAACACAAAACTTCACTGCTAAGGCCCAGTATGGGCCTGGCAGAGGACACTGACCCCGGGTCTCTGAAGAGCAGATCTATAAACCTCTTTTACAGCCAGATTTGCAGAAATCAAAGGATATCATCTAAGACACGTTCTGCTGTCCTTATGGGGCATGGAGCTGTACCAAAACTTTGGCCTTGAGCATTTTTCCATTCAAAGTGAAGCATCTGGCCTTTGATGCTTTATGAATGCAGAGTAAGTTCTGCGTGCCATAAAAGTGCCTGCAGTTTATATTCAAGGGAACAGTGTTTGGAAACCATCTTAGGGAGTTCATTTTACATTCTTTAAAATAATATATTAGTTTTTTTGGAGACTAGTTTCCCACCTTAAAATACTTTTCCATTATGATCTCAGTAGAGCCTTTTGATTTTTAAAGCTGTGTAGGCTTAGGAACTTTAAACAGCAGTATATTCAACATAGTTTCCATCCACCACATCCTTACAGTATGACCATAAAGTGTTAAGTGCAACCTCAGATAGATTTGGAGCTAAATGATGTTTATGTGACTGAATCACATAAAACACACAAGCAGTACTTTCTATAAAGAGAAGGGGGAAGCATCCTTTGCCAGGAGAACTACTCAAATGGCTTCCTTCTTTATGGTTTTTCAATTCATATGCTTCCTCTTAAGTAAGGAAGACTTGGCAATTGTAATCAGCAACACATTTCAGCAATTCTAAACTATGACAAAATAATTTAACAAAAACACATCAGAAGTTTTTTTAAGATTTCATCAAACCAAGAATTTTTTTTCAAACAGGATAGTGTAAATTTTTCCTATTCTTAAAACTTTTAAAAAATCAAAAATGCTCACTGATGCATATAATAATAATCCTTTGCATGTTTGAAACTAACTGTGATTTTCTTACCAAAGTTCTCCCCGCCCCCCTCAACTATTGCACACAAAGAGACTAAATTTTAAAATTTGTACTGACGTTTTTGCAAAACGTCCAGGTAAATGCACAAATTGGATGCATGTGCAGTTTCCTAGTGCTTAACTTCAGATATTGCATGCAACTGTTTATTTTTTTGTACAGTTTTTGCAGACCTTCTTGAGAACTTAGCCTGCATACAGCTTATTATTGTAGGGGTGCTCATGAGTGCTGTGGGCGCCCACCAATCCCACCTTCAAATTCTGTACGTTTTGTCAGACACACAACACTCTGGCATGCACAGAGCATGTGAAATATGATTTAAAGATAATACTGTTAGATTCAAATGTACTTTTATTTTATTACCTGCTTTGCTGCGGCAGGGCATGCATTTGATAAACTTCAGACATTAAATTTCAGAACATGCCCATCCATGCAGCACACAAAATGTATCAGGTGACAGCTATCACATTTGTTTTCTTCATAACATTTCAATCCATGTTAAAACTATTTTGAAAACATAGCTGTAACATTACATCTTTCTCCAGAGTCAACAATACATTTATCATCATAAAGGTACAAAGCACTTTTGAAAAGAGTAGGTGCACTAAACAAACAAAGTGTAGCCTGTAGGGTAATGTTTGCTTATGCTAATTGAAAATGTGCTGAAATTCAAGTTGGGAGCAGGACTTTAGGCCTAAATTTTTGGCTTCATATTGGCTAAAGCTAAGTTTGTTAGCATGAACAAAGAAGAGGTATTAATAGAAGTGATGCAAGTAGTAAATATATTACTGGTGTTGTAGGGAAATTTTTGAATGTTTTACAAGAGTGATAACTGCAGCAATTTTACTGATGCACAACTAGAATTATATCATTTACCGCTTTGTTAGCTATTAATATTGATATTTGAAAGATTAAATGTGCTAGTGGAATCATAGATATGGCAAAAGGTAGGCTTAATTAATTAAGAGGTGTTGTTATAATTGATTCTAAAAGGGGTAGTATGATAACTTTAGATTAGTGTGCTCATTCACCATCAAGGTACCACTAGAGCAGTGGTTCCCAAACTGGGGTCCATGAACCCCTGGGGGTTTGCAAAATGTTACAGGGGGTTCTCAGGAAAAAATTCCTGAATGGCGCACAGAGCTGTCCCTAGGGTCCCCGGACAGCACTGGGCCAGCAGCCCAGAGCCCGTGGACTTCCCAGAGCTAAGCAGCTCAAAGCAAGCATATCTATCAAACTTCAAGACTCCTCATAAGAAATGGAAAGGGAGGTGGATATTTTTTGCTGTTTTTAAAATTAAATAGACAGCTAGTCTGGTTTTTAAAATTATGAAAAACAAGTTTAAGCTTTGTTGTAATGTGTGTTGTTTGTCTGGACTGCTCAAGACCTGAATGCTTGTGTAGGAGTAACTCTGAGTTGGCTTCTTAAATACCTTCATGCTCTTTCACATCTGATACTCCTTGATGAAACATAGGAGCCTTGTCTTAGAACAGGCTTATTCAAAGTGATACAAGCTACGGAAGTGAGATCTTGGAAGAGTGTTGCCGTTTTCATAATGTAATAAAAATACTGTAATGATAAATAATTAATAATAAATAGTGTGTAATACGCAAGTCATAAAAACAAATTTTATATTTGCAAGATCACTGCTTTTATAATTTATACTCAGGTAAAGGAGAAAATCCCTGGAAATATTCATTTTTAGGAGGGGGTTCGTGAGACTTGACATTTTAGTGAAAGGGGTTCACAGGCTGTTAAAGTTTGGGAACCACTGCACTAGAGAAATGATTATACCCATTCTTCTCATGCAGGGACTGGTCATCTTGGAATGTGAGTATCAGTGCAGTGTGTAGTTATATAGTAATGTCTGTTTGCTTAACTATTTTATTTTAAATATTTTTTTTAATTCTATCACTGATTGTATTATTCACAGTACTCCACTAAATTGAATTATCTGTAGCCATCCCAGAGGCTCAAACCTTAAGGAGTTCAGTTTGGTTCTATGCTTGATCTTTAAATTATTCATTGGGAACATATAGATCAAGGTTACAAAAGTCCCTCTATAGTCTACAAACACAAATAAGTACAATTGGAAAAACAAGTTGAGTGACATATGCTTATTTCTGTCTCATGAAACATATGGATTTGGAATGCAATCTAAGGCTATGGCTACAGTTTAGGTCGATATAATTTATATTGCTCTGGGGTGTGAATAAGCCATCCCCCTGGGTGACATTAGTTACACCGACCTAAGTGCCAGTATATTCAGCACTGTGTTGGTGGGAGAAGCTCTCCGGACAACACTCTCATTGGAGATGGATTAATTAAGTCGACAGACCATGTTCCTGTTGGCTTAGAGGTCTGCACTAGGACTGATGCAGCTGCGCCATTGTAAGCTCTCTAGTGTAAGCATATCCTGAATGGAGAGAGGGGAGGTAGCCTGGCCATAATTATAAAAGAACACACAAATCCAGACTGGATTGAGTCCTATTGTTTATTGCTAAAGCCAATTAAAAGGAAGTTTTAAAGATATCATAGTTATATTCCTTCTTTACTATTTTGGGTGCATCACAATAAAAGCTTCTTTTTTGAAATCATAAACTATAGTTATAAGCTTTAGAGAGATACAAAGGGGGGTCTGTGCAAAGTGAGGTAACAGTTCATGATTTTTTTTTTTAAATTTCGTTAGCTGTCTTTGAGAACCTCATCCAAAACTTAAACAGTAATAGTTCAATCCTGCAGTCCTTACTCCCGCAAAACTGCCATTTGGTCTTTAAGATTTATATTTACATTGCATTTCTGCCAGCTTTTGCACTAGTAAGTGGAGCTATTCCTTGTAGTACAAATAGAAAATCAAAATGGACAAGCAAGGAGAGAAGCGTAAAATGCCCAGTTAAATGTGCTGTGTAATGATTTGACAAGATGCAGTTAAACCAAGTGCTTATTTAACAGAAGCTGAGTCATGTCTATGTGAACTGGTTTCTGTTCCTCTTTTTCTCTCTGCGTCATCATAGCCCTGACATATCCCTCCAGCACCAGGATAATTGAGAGCAGCTGTTTATAGCAATCCTCTTGATAGCTCGCAAGACTAGGCTTCTTGCAAATTCTTAGTAATACTAGCAGGAAAGGGCGAAAAAAGCTCCATTTCAGAAACCTTGATAGTGTTGTACTTTATATTTTTCCTTAAGCTAGCTCTCATCTTATGCAGGTTGCATCATTTTGGTTAAGTGACAGACATGATTGGGTAGAAGTGATTGCATACAAGCTGGGTTGTTAGTAAATATACCTATATCATAGCAGTTACAAAACTTTTCACAGACATCAGTTAATCCTCCCAACAACCCTGAGAGCAAGGCATTTGATGGGGCCACAGAGTTCCATTTAAGTGGAGGAGCTTCCTGACCCTCCGCTTCCCCTCTCAGGCCCCCAGCAGCCTGACAACCCTTTCCAAATCTGAGTGAGTGGCATTGTGACCTGGCCCTTGGGGTCACAGTGCTGCTCAGGTTTGGCACAGGTCCCCCTCATCCCCACAGCTCCATGGCCTATGAATTGTAAATATTATACCATTTTGCAGGTGGGGAAACTGAGGCAGGGAGATTAAGTGACTTGCCCAAAGTAAATCTATGCCAGAACTAGGATTAGTATTCAGGATTGCCTAACTTCTAGCAAATTTAGCTTTCTTTCAGGCAAATACTTACAGATGTTTTGGTTACACACTGGATGCTTATTGCTGAGGGAACATATAGATCCAGCTACAGGCTGGACGGTGTTGTACTTAGTGTTGTTTAATGAAACAGCAGAAGAAACAGTTTCACCAAAGCTGGAAGTCAAAGGGTTTTACCTGCATTAGACAAAATGAACTGAAGCACATATATTGTAGATACATTAAAACCTGAAAGAACAGAAAGCCTCTACAAAATATAGTATACTTAAAAAAAATATGTTATTTAGATTCTGGTTCTAATTAAAGGTTTTGACTTTTGCTTTGGAATTTCAGTTAAACAGTGTTGCCAACTCATGACTTTATTACAAGTCTCATGATATTTTGGTATTCTTAAAGCACTAGCCCTTGGAATCAGGTGATTCCATGAGAATCTCCACTTTCATTTAGAAAATTTCTAGTACATCATGGAGAAAAGTTTGAAAATGAGCACAGAGTGTACCCTAAACTCCCCGAAACCTGAAGACAAACAAAACCCACTTAAAAAAAAATTCATGATTTTTAAGACAGTCCTGTGATTTTTTGGCTCATGAATTTTTGAATGCTTCAAGTTGGCAATACTGATTATTTTATTTTGTCTACAATTTTAGGAGCATATTCTCATCATAGACAATAAATGTTAATAGAAGAAAGGCATGTACTTTTCTCACAAATAGAGATAAACCTGTCCCCCCAATAAAACAATCTTTTAACTAGCAAGAGGAGTTCAATGAGGACTAATACAAAAAACCAACAGTACAGTTCATTTAAGATAGCAACATATAAACTAATAACAGGCACTCTGCCATGTGAAAATCATACATCAGCCGTCAGCCTCATGTCGGATCTGCTTAACATCATGAGAGTTTTAATCAATATGAAATTCGGCTAAGCTTTTTTTTCCAAAATGGTGACAGCTTGGTGAGGCTTTAACAGCATTCAGTGGTGTGCATGATGCTTTATAATCCTGGGAGTAATGCCACTTTATTTGTCTAGAATTGAAGCACCAGCTGTCTCTTTGAGATGATGTCAGGTGTAGTCCAAACAATCCTTGACATAAATTTGCAGTTTCTTCCCTATGTAAGAGGCTTAACTTTCAGTAACAAGATTTTTTGTTTCACCTGACATCTGTTGTGTGGGGGTATGTGTCTGGTTTCTCTTTCCTTCAAGTAAAACCTGCTTGGTGGCATTGCTCTCTGGCTGTGCTGCCTTTGAAGATGTGGTAAATGTAGCTATGAAACAGTGATGACTGTTTTCTGCATACCACAGCTTTGCATTTCTAAAAACTCTACCTAGTTGCAGAGATAGCAGCCATTTTGCTCTCAAGCTGTGCCACAGTCATCTTTGTAACCTTTCCAAGAAAATAGAGCATGTTTTCACTTTTAGAAGACATTGTTTTAGATCCCCAGATACACCAAAGCAGTGCTCTGCATACTTGGGTGGCTTTATACCCCTTTTCCACCTCCCTGACCTTGGAGACTACCAGGGATCAAATCAAACCCTAGTACAAATTAGAGGATCATCAGGGCTGCTCTAACTTGTCCCACCAGATAATGGAACTCTTGTGATTTTAATCACCAGTCTCACAACATTTAGTGTTTTTAAGGCCCCAGTTCCTAGTCATTTGAGTAAATGTTTCATTAGTTTTCAATTAACTACCAAGCACGGTTCCAACAATGCAATTATTTAATTAAATTATTCTGATACACAAATGAGGAAGTAAACAAACACAGCCAAGTTTGTTTCAGAAAACAGGAAATAAGTATTTTTGCCAAATGGAAAAAGGAACAATTTGGTGGGGAAATAGGATATTACAAACAATAGAGGGAAAACTGCATAAGAAAGTAAATGACTACTACTTCAACTTGTAAAAAAAGTTGTTATTTGTGGATTATAGTTTAGTAAAAAGCTTCAAATATCTAAAAAAAACCCCACTAAAATGAACATAGCTATTTGGAAAAGTCCATAATGGGAGTTCCCCAAGCAATGCTAGTAGCAGTAGCATTTTTAAAACTGATACAGCACATGGAATCATAGTGCTTAACAAAGTTAGAATGTACAAACCTCAGACATAAATTAAAGTGCTCAGGGAAAGAAGAGGTTTCAGTTTAGGCTTAAAAATAGCCAGAGAGCTGGCTAACTCAATCTCTCTGGGGAGAGAGTGACAGCAAAAGGAAGCAAGGTGTTGAAAAGTATGGCATTTTAAAATGTTCAAATAAGCAGCAGGTCATGATGAGATGAACTTAGCTAAAAGACTGGGGAATACACAGTCAATTCCCAAAGATAGTGAGGTGATGAATCTTTAGGGGCTTAAAAGTCAGCAACAATATGAATTTACATCTTCAAAAGACATACTAGTAGAGCAAGAGAAACACTAAAATAAGCATTGGGCATTTTTATTATTTGGTGATGTATATACCACAGTTTATATATAGGCTGCAAGTGTTTCAGTAGATTCCAGCTCACACTCCTCCATACTTCCCAGAAAAAAAACAAAAAACGAAAAACTACACCTTTAAAAAACCTTTAGCATAAACACGTATTTAAATGAAGAGTGATGGGATCCAACAGTTCCCACACTGCCAGGTAATCCTTCCGAACTCACCATCGTTGCCACCCGACTTAGGGTATGGCTACACTGCATAAAAGGTGTGTTCTTGTTATGTTCATGGCATACATACATACATCAAATACTCTGCTAGAAGGTTGCCAACACTACATTGACAAAAAGTCAATGAGAGAGAAAATTTTTAAACTCCACAACTAGAAAACTCTTTCTTATGTTTTCCAGGCTTCCCAAAAGGATTTCTATTCTGCAATGGGATGGGATGTGTGTAATATGAATGCAGTTGGTCTCTTTTTCAGTAATGTATATGGGGAGTTTAAGACAAACAAGCTCATTTTAGCTAGTTTAATCTTAATTACATATATTTGGTCCTGCCTCAGTGCAGGGCAATGAACTTGATCAGTGGTTTGGGACCCACATTTTAATGGGGTTGCCCAAGCTGGCTTGGACTTGCTGGGGCCTGGGGCCAAAGCCCAAGCCCCATTGCCCCCGGCTGGGCAATAGGGCTCAGGTTTCAAGCCCCCTACCTGGGGCTGAAGCCCTTAGGCTTTGGACCTCCACCCAGAGCAACGGGGCTCGGGCGGGCTCAAGTTTCAGTCCCCTCCCTCCTGGGGTCATGTAGTAATTTTTGTTGCCAGAAGGGGGTTGCAATGCAATGAAGTTTGAGAACCCCTGAACTAGATGACTTCTCAAAGGCCCCTCCAGCCCCACATTTCTAGGATTCTATGTAGCATTTAGCACAATAAATATTATAATTCTACCCATAATACTATAAAACTGTTTAGGGGCAGGAAATGAATACCTAACCCAATTATGGAGCAAGGATTTGGGTGGGCAAAGTGTCATTACCCATAGAGAAATTTGGTCAAGACACTGGGCAGTTGCCTCTAATTCAGCTTAAAAGTATCTAAGATTTTTTAATAGCAACTGGTCTTTTCCATCTTTCACTTCTATAAAGATTCAGTTGTTACTCAGAAGGATACAGTATCTAGTGAGTCATCACGTTACTTCCGTGTTGAACCTTGGTTTTTCTCCCAAACAGGAAGCAACTAGTCTCAGCTTTTTTTTTTTTTTTTTTTTTTTTTTAAAAGCCTGGGAGATGGAAGTAGATACTACTACAGGAGAATGAGTGAATGCATAGTATAATACAATAAATTATACGGTATATCTTCTTAGGACTCAATCTTGCAAAAGTTTAAGCTCACATGTAACATTACAACCATGAACAGTCACACTGCAGTCAAATGGATTACTCGTGTGTATGAAGTTACATGTCTTTAAATCTTTGCAAATTAAAAGAGAATAAAATAATACATGGAGATATACCTATCTCATAGAACTGGAAGGTCATTGAGTCCAGCCCCCTGCCTTCACTAGCAGGACCAAGTACTGATTTTACCCCAGATCCTTAAGTGGCCCCCTCAAGGATTGAACTCACAACCCTGGGTTTAGCAGGCCAATGCTCAAGCCACAGAGCTATCCCTCCCCAAGAGTTTAGTAAAAGGCATTCTTTAGGAATACTAAAGTAAATGTGTATTTTTGTTTTGCAAATGAATCAGTTGCTCATAGTCATAGTATCTCGAGGGTATTTACATCTCATATTTCCAAGCAAGCATATTTGGTGTACAGCCCTAAACCATAGCTAGACGTCTGTTATAAAACAAGCATGTCTATAAAATTGGAAAATTCTGTAAAGTTGGAACTTTGCTGAAATCCTGAGCATTATAATAGTGTGCCAAGATCACCATAGCACATTTCATCTTGGTGATGGAAAATGACTAACAGTTCAAGGATAACAAAGGTCTGAGCCTGTCAAATTGTTTTCTAACTTCAACACATTTTTTTCCATAGAAAACAAAACCCAAAACACAGTTGGAAAACCTACTTCAGCTCCAAACCTGCACCCACTGAAATCAGAGTGTTTTTTTTTAAAAAAAATATAATCATCTTCAGTAGTAGTAGGATTGGATCATTTATGAATGAAGCCTCAGCATTATATAACATACTGTCTCATTGTTTTACCTCTCTCTGAAATGCACATTGAGATACTCTTGTATTAATGACTGTCACAGTTGCAGAGCTAGCTATACCTGTGTTCCCTTTGTGGTCTCTTTGAGTGAACCCTCTGAGGAGTTAGGCCTCTTGCCTTTACCTCTCCAGGGGTGGAATCACAAGATTATCCCACTCTCAGACTAGGTTCTTACCAGGGCTGGTGCAACCCATTAGGCGACCTAGGCGGTCGCCTAGGGCACTAACATTTGGGGGGCGGCGACCGGATCTTCGGCCGACCCGGTCGTCGTCGGTATTTCGGGGGCGGGACCTTCTACCGCCTAGGGTGGCAAAAAAGTTGGCAGCGCTCCTGGTTCCTACCCAGCAGTTTGGGGACGTGTGGTTTTTCCTTTCGGGAGCCTGACAACAATGGTGTATATATTGACTAGACAACATTCTTAAAACCAAAGTATTATTGAATTTTAACAATAGGAACACAGCATTTGAGAAAAAGATTTTTAAAAAAGGAATAGTCTGCACACATCTATCTTACCTAAAGTCTTATCATCCCCTGATGGTAACCTAGGAATACCTTCCCTTCTACAGACAACCCTAAAAAGTACCATGCCTCACAGCCTGCTTTCTCAAAACTGCTCCAAACTGAAAACAGGGTCTTATAATGGGAAGTGTCAGGAAACCTTAATAATAAGTGGTGCTACCAGCCCCACCTATAGTTAGTTATTTTTATTATTTGTATTGCCGTAATGCCTAGAAACACCAGACATGGGCCAGCACCTCATTGTTCTAGGTGCTGAACCCGCAAAGTACAGGCTTCCTTTGCATTGCTTAAATTAGAGAAGCTTTGTATGGCTTCCAATCAAAACTCAAGTGTAACATATGGAGCAAATCTAAACACAAGTTCAAACAAACTGAAGTGCACCCACATAACCAAATTTCACATGGCTCTATTGGTGACCTAGAGATACAAGTTTCAATATGCAAATTCAGTTCAGATCATCCCTTATTTTTAAGTAATCAGTAGTAACTGGAATCCATTTTTATGGCCATATATGTGTTCTGAGACTTATTACTGCTCCCACTGAAGTTAATAGGGCTTTTGATTTCAATGGGAACAGATCAAATCATTAGTGACCAAAATAATGGTGTGTCTTTTATATTATACAAACTTAAAGAGATATTAGCTGGGGAAAATACACCTCTAGAAATACTTGTCCCAGATTATACTATATAGAATTTACTATATAAGGCTAATCAATGATGTATTCAGACCAGCTACGAGCAATGGCCTATGAAAGAAATGTTGGTAAGAACTTCATCTTCCTCCTGGGTACTGCGATTTTTCCCCAAACCCTTATCAGCAACCAGAAACCAGACCGTGCCTTGAAGCATGGCAGCATCTTCACACTGTCCAAATTGAGCCATGAGGATCTTACATGCCACATTTTCATTGTTTCATCAACAATTGTTCTTTTAAAGCACAGCTCACATCTTCTTTCTAGCATTGCTCAGGTTGTTTAACATCCTTGTCATTTAAGGGTTAATTTAGCTTTCCCATTCTCAGTCTCTTAAATGTCAACTTTTTCCACACAGATGATGTTTTCAGATGTTAGGAAACCTCTTGAGGCAGAGAAGGAAGCCAATGACGCAACTTTCCTCTGCCAAGTGAAATTTCACAATTTGTTTTTCAGCGTTTTCTTTGACTTCAAATAACATACTACATATTTCAACATGTGTATTAAATGGAGCTTAAAGTACTGAGAACCAAGTTACAATGCCTAAGAAAATATCCTCTGATGGGATGAGGTGGAGGAGTTTGTTGATTAGCTGCCAGTTGCTCTCCATTTTCTTCGAACAACTGTCAATTTGTCTTTGGCAGAGCTACTAGCTATAAACTAACATACAAAGAGCAACCATCACCTAACAGAGAATTATCCATTTTTGAACAAGCCAGAGATGTCATTCTTAATAACAGAGTCAATGAGGCTTCCTTAGTCTACTGACTGCTTTCCCTCTACCCCTCCCCCCTTTTGAGGAACCCAAATATAACAGAGACAAAACTTAGGTTAAAACTACTATGTGAGAAAGCAGCCATTGCCTTTGTCAGCCAAACTTTTACATGCATACACACTTAACATGGGACTCTATCAACTTTAAGGGCTGTAATCATAACTCCCTGCTTCCTCTTTTCTCAGCAGGCCTCTCCTACTTTATTTCACACTCTTCTTGTAAGTTGCCTTCCCTGTCATATCCTCTATTAGCATGTTATTACATTTCTTTTATGCAGCTGAGTGTCAAATAGATGGAACATGCACCACTTTACCATTAGAATAGTGCTAAGTAATAGCCTGCAGTTTATCTAGATGGTCAGATACCTGAATAGATAGCTAGATTTCTTGGTCCTCATTAGCTGTCTGGACTGGGGTTACTGTGATAAGGGTAATTATCCACTGACTGTGGTAGCTACTATTATATTAAAAGTTATACCCATAACACTATTTAGTATCAACCATTTTCTAGTCATTATAACCTACACCACTATTCTGTGTTTCCATCACCAGAGTTTGGACCAGAAACCACCATGGTTGTTTCCTTCCACTTGCCTCACGTCTAGGGTGTAACACTATGCACACAGCATTTTAAAAAAAACAAAGATGAAAAATTTAAGAGAAATGAGAAAAATGTATAGCAAAAACTACAGTGGAAAATGAGATGTGGAATAACTGGGCAGCATGGCAGAAGGCATGCCAGACTGTGAACAATTGCATCCCATACTTACAGTTACTAAAACAGCTGTCGAGATTGGCTAGAGGCATGGTGGCACCCTACACACATGACCTGGGCTAGGCTTACCAAAAAAACAACAAAACAAAAAACAAAAAAAACAAAAAAACCCACACACCATATATCTGTCATATGATAGGGGTAAGTGTGATGGGTTGGATCACAGAAACCCCCTTGGGGCTGCCAACTGATGTGCCAAGACTACTTCTGCCCCTGCTTTCCTGCCCTGGCACATTAGGACTGCAGTGCCCTGCCTGGGTTGAGCCAGATCCGTTAGCCTGCTGCAAACCCAGACCCAGGGTCTGAACCACGTCCCCTAACAGCTGTAGGCTTAACTGAAAGCAACTTACGGAAGTGTTCCTGTCTTTAACACTCAGATGTCCAACTCCCAATGGGGTCCAAACCCCAAAAATCCATTTTATCCTGTATAAAGCTTATACAGGGTAAACACAAACTGTTTGCCCTCTATAACACTGATAGAGAGCTATGCACAGCTGTTTGCCCCCCCCCCCCAGGTATTAATACACACTCTGAGTTAATTAATAAGTAAACAGTGATTTTATTAAATACAGAAAGTAGGATTTAAGTGGTTCCAAGTAGCGACAGACAGAACAAAGTGAATTACCAAGTAAAGTAAAATAGAACACGCAAGTTTATGTCTAAGAAACTGAATACAAATAAAACTTCACCAGTTCCAGTAAGCTTCCTTTTACAGACTAGTCTTCTGCTAGTCTGGGTCCAGCAATCACTCTCACCCCCTGTAGTTACTGTCCTTTGTTCCAGTTTCTTTCAGGTATCCTTTGGGGTGGGGGGTGGTGGAGAGGCTCTCTTTTTAGCCAACTGAAGAAAAAAATGGAGGGGTCATCCCGGGATTTAAGTAGACTGTCTCTTGTGGGTGGAGACCCCCTCCTTACTCCTATGCAAAGTCCAGCTCCAAGATTGAGTTTTGGAGTCACATATCCATGCATGACTCATTTTTTACCAGCCAAGCCACATTCCTGGGAAGGCTCAGATGTGGATTGGTATCTTCAAGTTCATTGTTGGCTTAGATGGTTTTTCATTAGGCACTTAATTTGCACTTCTCAAGAAGCTGACCAAATGCTCTACTAGGCTAGTTAAAATCAAGCCAGTACACAACCAATATTCATAACTTTGAATACGAAAATGATACATGCATACAAATAGGATGAATACATTCAGTAGATCATAACCTTTACATAGATATGTTACATGAGACATGTAGCCTAAAACATATTCCAGTTATGTCATATATACATTCATAAGCACATTCCATAAATCCTTATGGGGGACCCCCATCACAGTAAGTATCTACTGACTCCAGTGGCTGCTGTCATAGGCCAAGATTTTCAAAAATAGACATCTCAAGTAAGATTCCTAAATTCATATTTAGGCACTAAAATAAATGAAAGATTCCCAACATGCTGAACACCCAGAAGCTCCCACTAAAATAAATAAGGGCCACAGCTTTAGGAACCAATATTTAGCCCACAGTTACAAGGCTTACCTATAAAATTCACTGAAACTTAACCCTGGCATGATTCATCGGCACATTCTTATGCCAGGCTGATAGATGCCCTGGGTCGAGGGATGAGTGGAGGATGGGTGCTTCAGGAAAGGTGTGTTTTCATGGGAAGCTGTTCCCCCATATTCTGTAGATGGGCTTCCAAAGACTCTTTGCCTGGCTGTTTGCTCATGAGTCAAGCCATCTTCTTGCTCTCTGTACTGAGAATGGGCTCTGAAAGCAGAGAAGCTTTTGCAGTCAAGGTACAAAGATTCAACAACATTCAAGTCTAGTCAATGTGAACCTGTGATGTAAGAATGGAATTCAACCACATTAAAGTGGTCTTGTCTGAACAGATTCATATTTTTTTGTAACTGTACCATTTACCCTCACCAAGTCCAAAAACTATAGTCCATGAAGAAATTAGAAAGGGCACCTAGGAACCTCTACCTGAACTGAGAAGGCTCACTTTAGAAGAATCCACCTCAGATACTCTGTAAATACAGAATAGAAGCTCTTCACTGTACTTACAGTAGTTCAGTGATCAGGATGGGGTTGCTCCTGGCTTCCTTTCCTCTCACGAAAGGAAGCTCTTGCCTTTCACAGCTACTCCTGCAAATTAAAAGCCACAGTGTAGCAAATGGCGATACCTCCATTAACTTCAATGGGATTGGGCCACAGCCACAAAAACCCCAGTTGATCTCTCTGTCTTTCTCTCTGATATACCTATCGCTGTAGCACAGAGGTGGGAAAACTACAGCCCATGGGCCACATCAGGCCCATAGGACCCTCCTATCCGGCCCCGAGCTCCTGGCTGGGGAGGCTAGCCCCCTGCTGTTTCCCCTCCCCCACAGCTCTTTGCTTTTTTTCCCTCAGGGTCTGAGGTTTCTTCTTTGTGTTTCTCTTATCTCTCTCATATACATAGATCCACCAGTGTGCCAGCTCCTGCTCTTGCTATGTCAATCTCTAGGGAAACCCCTTGGGTCACATGGTTCAGCTTTTACTCAAGCATTGCCATGTGCCTATGTTGTGGGTGGTGGCTCCTATTTTTTCAACTACATTATTCCACGAAAGAGCTTGATTGTTTCTTACATTTATCCTGTATGAAGGGCAGCAGTTACACCCACCAGCTTCAATAAGAATTTGCCCAACCACGTTGCATAATAAATACATATTGTAAGAGTAATGAAGAGAAATTTTGAAGCCATGTAACTACTATAGCTTGGGATATTAACAAGCAGTGTGAAATGTTTGCTATGAAATTTGAATCCAGGTAAAACTGGTTTCAGATATTGTTACAAATATGAAACAGCCCAGATTTGAAAAAACTGTCGCTGAGGCTTGCTAAACCACCAATGTTTCAAGTGAACCGGGCTTACTTTTGAGCACACCTGTACTGATTTAGAATTTCAATGTGAAATCAGGTTAAACACAGCAATTTCATCCAAATCCCAAACTCACAAGGTATGCAAGTCTACACAAAAAGAAACCAAAGAAAAGATCTGGTCTTTGGTATAGGAATTATAATTTAGTATATGTACAGTGCTTAGCTCAATGGGGATTTGACCTGGTTGAAATCAACAGGCACTACTTCAAAATAAATAATAAAGTACAATGCCAACATTATGAAACTGAAAAACTCGGTGGTTTTGAATTATTCACAACTTTAATTTTAACTCCCCCTCTCCCTTTAAAAATCCCAATGTAAGGTCATCAGAACTAAGCAAAGGAAAAAAGAAAATATGACTATCATGTTCTATGCCTCACTGGAGTGCTGTAGAGTTTATTGAATTAACCCTTGTAAAATGCCTTGGAATTCTCTGATGGCAGGTGCTATAGTAATGCAACATATTATCATTGCCCAAGATTATACCCTTACTGTGTGCTGGGAAAATGTACTTGACTGTCTGGCCTTCTCCCCCTTTTGCTCCACTCATATTTAGGGACTAGTCACAGGGTAATGGGGGAGGAAGGGAAGTGGGAAGAATGAGATAAAGGATGAGCCATAGTTTTGTTTCCAGTCCACTACAGGTAGTAATATTCATCTGGCTCAAAGGGGAACCCTATGAAAAGTGTGTGCATGTGTGGGGGGGGGGGTGGAGGGGAAGAGTGTGATGCTCTTTGATGTGACAGTGCAGCCCCTATTGTAAGTGCAGGGGTGCTGGAACAATTTTTATAGTGGGGGCGCTGGGAGCCATTAAACCAAACTGTATATGATGGAAACCACTTCAAGCCAGGAGATGCGACAGCATCCCTAGTACCTATAGTTCCAGCCCCTATGTGTAAGTATGACTGACCTTGCTGCATGTTAACTTTGTAGCTCGCCTCCTTCCCCCTGGTTTAGGCAGCCTTTAAAGCCACAGGCTGACCCTGAAGTATTAAAATCAGAAGGTTTAACAATCTGTCTAGCATTATAAGTAATAATTACAACTATAATTCCAAAGCATAATAAATTATGGAGAATTACACTATGATTTGTATTATTCATTTATATGGGGAAACAGTTTTGTCCTAATTAATTTTCCTGGATGCTATTGTTTGTTTCCACATTCTGAGTTTCCATTCAGGCTCAAGATTTAAATATAAAATACAACAACAGGATAAACACAGAACCAGATCCTCAGCTGGTGTACCAGTGTATCTTCATTGACTTCAGTGGAGCTATGCAGCCACCACTCTCCAGCTGCAGCAGTGCAGAAATAAGGGTAGCAGTACCGCAACCCCCCCCCCCAATAATCTTACGACACCCCCCCAAACTCCTTTTTGGGTCAGGCCCCCCACAATTACAACACTATGAAATTTTCAGATTTAAATAGCTGAAATCATGAAATTTACTATTTTTAAAACCCTATAACCGTGAAATTGACCACAATGGACTGGTAGGGCCCCAGTGATGGTATAGTGAAGAACTCTCACTCTGCTGCACTTGTCTATCTACATAAAGCCCTATTCCTGTGAGGTGCTGAGGACCTCTATAAGAACTGAGCTTCCTCAAGTTTCCACTGAAGTAAGCAGTATTTGAGGGCATAGTACAGGTGCAGGAATGGTCTCTAAATTAGCTTCTGAGTTGTTGAATGAATCTCTAACCATTTTATTTTTGTGACTCATATTTAAATGTATTGAATTAACTTATAAAATGGGGAAGCACATAGATTCACCAAGAGATCACTTATAGAATAGTAAAGGAAATATGCCAGTCCAAAGGCAAGACAGCAATATTAAAAAATTATAAACAGTTCCAGGGGGCCTGTAGATGAGCGGACTCACCCCTGCGGCACCTCCTGCTGGTCTGTTCAGGGAATTAGCTCTTCCAGCGTCCTGGAGCTCCCTCTGCAGACCAGTGGTCCACCTGTCCTCTGGCCCCTGTGTCCCTCCCTGGACCCCAGTGCCCTTGTACCTGGGGTGCTGCCCCCTAGCAGTAACCCCTTAGTCTTAGGGTCTCCCCTCCTCAGGGAACCCCCACCCACTATCCCCACCTCACCTCAGTGTAAGGCTACTGCCAGTCACCATCTAGCCCCACTCCCTGGGGCAGACTGCAGTATCAGCCACTCATCACAGGTGAGGTTGGGTTTGGACCTGCTTCCTTTTGCCTACCCCTGGGCTGCCCTCTGCAACCCCCAATACTTGTTGGCCCAATGCTAGGTCACAGCCTGGGGCTTTCCAGGCTGGAACTCCCCAACTCCTCTGCCTTTCCCGAGCCCTGCTCCACTCAGGTACCCTGTCTCAAGCTAACTGCAGCCAGGCCCTTCTCTCTCTCTCTCTCTCTCTCTCTGAATGCAGAGAGTGAGTGTCTACTTGAGTTCCTGGCTCAAGCCTTTATAGGGCAAGCTGGGCCCTGATTGTGGCATGGCCCCAACTGAGCCTGCTTCCTCCTTCAGCCTAGGCATCTTGCCCTTCCACAGCCCTCCTCCAGGGCTGTTTTAAACCCCTCAGGGCAGGAGCGGGTAACCATCCCGGTACAGGGCCACATGCTAACAAAGCCTGCTAGATTTTCCAAAACCAACTCTGTTTATCCACTCCCTTCCCAGAAAGTGGAGTGAGGAGCAGCTCCCTCCATCCTGGCTCCATGCCACATCAGTTGATGATCATATCATACAGCTGGTTACTAATGTAAAATGGGATTGCTATACATTTATGAAATCTTATTCCTGTTAACCAAGGAAATGAGTTTGACTCACCCAACTGTTTACAAATGAGATTTGTTTTATGGAGGATGCTGACATCATCTGCTGATCCAATTCAATCAAATTCAAACCTTCTGCCACATGATTAAGAGGGTTATACTCCAGATTAATTTTTTTCTTCAGTTGAACATTCACATATCTTTACAACTGATTTTAAGCCAGTTTAGTGCTGGTGGAAGAGGCTGGGCTGACGATCCTTATCCAATACAGGACAAATTGAACCATATCAAAGCAGTGCAGCATCTCACAGTTTCAACAATGGGCTTCCACCCTTATACCCAAGTGGCTCCCTTTCTGGGTGAGAGAACAGTTAAGTCTTTCCTTGCCTGTTCCAACCTCATCCTGATAACTCTCCACAAATAAGTGAGAGTAGAATTTGCCCTTACACTTTAAGACTGGTTCCATGTCCCTATAATTTGAACAGCCAATGACAAAAAGAGAACTAGCCTTACCTGATCTGGCTTCTATAAAGCTGGGAGGTGGCCCTACAAGGAATCTGAATAGGATTAGTCATTTTGAAAGCGATATGGCCCAAAGTCTCAGTCTTGAAACAACAACAAATTGACTGGGCTACAAGCTAGAGGAAAATAGTAAATTGAAGGGAATAATTAGAAGGCTCCTGGTTTGATGGCTGAATTTACTGGGCCAAACTTGCTACTGGTATAATTCAATGCAAGTCAGTGGGCCAAATTCCACTCAGTGCAGAATTGGTGTGCATCTGGAGTGACCCCTGTGGCTTCAGTGGAATCCTTGGGTACATGAATATAACTGAAAGATGACTTTAGGTCAGAGTTTTTGGCCCTTTTATGTTAATCCCATATTTATAGGAGCTGAGCCTTGAAACCATAGGAAACAACTTTTATGAGGGTGAGTCAGAAACAATCATCTTCCAGCCAAGCCAATAGAAGCTTTGCTATGCCTGCTCAACTAGAAGCCACTCCAAGTATCTTATACAAACTATATATATTGCTCACTGGTGCAGGTATGATGTATCTGTACATGTCATCTTATGCAATGTTTGAATTTCAGCCCAGAACAATAAGGCCATTTATTTTCTCCATACTTATACCGTTAGAAGTTTCTTTTTTAAAAATGTGTTGATGCTCTTATATAAAAACAGAACCTTCTGACCCAGCAGACCTGATACCTCTGTTTTCACCTCTTAGTAGAGAGGTGGTTCACACATATCTCAACAGAAGAGTTCCAATTGCAGAATTCTTAACTAAATTATTGCTGGTGATGCACAAGAAGAAAAGAACCCTGCTTGAATATCAGGTCCCAGGTTGACTTGCAGGGCTGGTAGTTAGAAACACATTTTTACTTGCAAACAGGCAATTTTAATCTGGAAGTCTTGGATAGGTAATATACGGAAGACCCCTTGATGCTATTTTTACAGAATCACTTTTCAGAGCATAATTGCATTTTAAACACTTTTGTTCCTAGAGCCTGCCTTTCACTAAAGAAATACTGTAACTAGGAAACCCATTCCGTATTTCCAGACTAGCCATCTATCAGCATTATCCAACAATTAACAAATGTTCAGATGAAACTACATGGTGCCAACAGTTAATCCTAATCCGAACAGAAAATCCTGGACACTACAATGAAGGAAGAAAAAATACCAGGTAAAATCTTGTATATCGTTCCCTCTAAAATAATGTTCTTTAGGATTGATGGTTAGCATTGTGGAGTTTCAGTCAATTATTAGTCATTATTCAGCTAATGCTATGCACAGTTAGTGAGACAGTCAACGCTTCCTAGTTTTCACCAGGCTGGAAAAATTGCAATTTCTGATCCTAGCTAGCACTGATAAATGCAGAAGTCAACACTTTGGCCTAGAATTTTAATGGTATTTAGGCATTTCTGCACTCAGCATTGCAATGTCTTTCTGATTTAGGAGCCCAAGTCTCATTTTCAAAAGGGATTTAGGCACTTAAGAGCGAAAATCCCAACTTGGAAGTCAATAGGATTTAGTTTCCTAGGTGCCTAAAATTCATTTGAAAAATAAGATGTAGGTTCTTAAATCAGTTAGGTATTGCAAATACCATTAAAATTGTGCCCTTTATCTAATTTCACAATGAGTGGGGTTTATGTTGTTGACTATTTCAGAGGCTCATAGACTGTGGGCAGTGGATCCCTTTTGGTTCTTGGAACACTTGCTGGTCCATGAAGACAACAAGGCTGCTGGCTTTCCTTATATCCAGCTGATAAAGCAAACTAAATACAGCAAAAATTCATTATATGCTTTACTAGTTGTACTTTTCTGTGTAAGCAATTGCTATAATTAGCTCATGGATGTCATGCTACGTGAGGTGAGGTAATCTGTGTGACTGTGACTGGGAGAGGAGCTTGTCCGCAGGACAATTTCTATTAAAAATTGGCCCACAGTATCAAAAAGTCCGAAAACTCCTGGGCTATTTTATTTGAAGCTAATGCTTTCCTAAATCTGCAGAAGTACAACGTTTAGATCATGTGCCCATTTTTTCCTCACTCCTACTTAGACCTCTGTCTCCCTTTTCTTTACATCCAAGTACCTGCAACTCTTATCTCCCCCTTCCTTCATTAGGTCTGCAAGACCTTTTTTTCAATCCCCTTCCCTTAGTCCAGCCTTTTGTGACCCACCATTACACGCTCTAGGCAGGCCCTTTGTCCTTTCTGTCTCTTCACATCCAGCCCTCTGTGATATTTCTCCCATACATTGCCATCCAGGTCACTATAATATATGTCTTTAAAAATACATTGTGCATTTGTCTCTCTCTCTGCTGAGGCCTTAGGTTTCTACTTTCAATTCTTACTTTTTCTGGTGTGCAGTAAAATCTGAGATGTATCTAGTCCTACAGCTCAAGCAAGGTTTCAACATGGCAGAGAAAGATACAGTTGGGCAACGCAATCCAAATAATATCTGATTGGAAAAATCCTTTAATGGTTGTATGGGCCAGTGGAGGAAAGGCTAGAGGAGGGAGGGGTCAGACAGGTCAGAGGGAAGCTGGAAACGTGGTGGAAGGATAGCCTGCTTGTAGGTATGTGGAATTTCACAGAGAATTGAATTCAGAAGAAACGGAGCTGAGGAGTTGCTGATTCTACACATTAAAGAAGGTTTGTTTCAGTTCAGAAAGAGATTAGTTATGATGCACTTCATTCATTTGTAATAGACAGCCAAGATTGTCAAAAGTGACCTGTAATTTTAGGTCTCATATTTTGGGTGCTCAACTTGAGACACCTTGAAGGAGCCTATTTTCAGGAAGTGTTGAGCACCTGTTTCTGGAAAAAAAATCAGGCTTCTCATTTTTCATTGGGTCGAGTTGGGCACCCCAAAAAGATATTAAACCCAAGTCATTTTTTGAAAA
This sequence comes from Trachemys scripta elegans, assembly GCF_013100865.1. NCBI lineage: Eukaryota > Metazoa > Chordata > Testudines > Emydidae > Trachemys > Trachemys scripta. The sequence goes on along the minus strand of NC_048303.1, from coordinate 54,245,235 downwards.
TCTTAACCTTATCTGAAAATATCCAACCCTGATTGGGTAAAGATAGTAGCACAAATAAAATAAACCAGTATGCTTAACAATTGCCTCTTTAGAGGTTACTTAGAACAACTATGGACAACAGGAAGATCTGAAGATGCATGAATTTTAGAAGCCAGGTGTAATCAGATGGACTGTAATATATTGAGAAGTAGCTGATTTCAGCCTCTCAGTGATATAAATTATTTACAAAATTGGAGATGTGCCGAGTATCTGAGAGAAGAATTTGGACCTTAGGATGGGAGTTTTGAAATATTGTACCATACTAGCACAATCGGGTCCTGGTCCATGACAGGTGCTCCTAGGCACTATGGTAATACAAATAATACTACTATGTTAATTGGCTTTTATCAAATGTTTTCTACAAGGCATGGAGCTGAAGTTTACATAATGCCTCCAAACAGAGTTATATTCAACTCAGCAGTTTCACTCCCCAGGAGTTTACATAAACATTTTAATCAGTTCACATACAAGTAAGTTTGAAGCCCTACATCAAACAAATCCAAATCTCAGTGATATCGAGATGGGCTTGACAAACTGCATTTTATTTTACACAAAAAAGTAGTGATTTTTGTAAGATTTTGATGCAAAAAATCAAAAGACTGCCCCAGGTTAAGTTCAACTAACTCCTCAAACTGATTTGAATTTTGGTTTAGACCAAAACCCCAAACCAGGGGAGTTGCATAGCTTGGAGTTTTGTGCTGCAAGTCTTCCACACTGCTGTACTATAGACATAAAATCCCATCTCTTAATTTGCTTTGAACGGGGCTTTTAGGTTGTTGGGTTTTTTTTGTTAACACACTCCACATCTATTAAACTTTTAGAGTCTAAAGTTCTGCTACATACTATTCAATTCTAGCTTGTTTTATTAATCCATTCTTCCAGTAATTCTTTTTATAAATGAAAATAAAAAGGTCAGAGTAACGCCTGCAGCCGTAAAAAGGGTGAGAATAAATGGAGTTCTTGTTGAAGATGACAGCGCATGGATTTAGAATATCCAAGAGACCATGTGTGAAATTTAGCCATTTCTAGTGTTAAATTCCCAATTTCGCAAGGTTTTCAGTGTCACGTGTCCAATATTCAAGTGGTGTTATGTGAACTGCCAGACAAGGCTGCCCTTTCTGAAAGGGGGAAGTTTCTGATCACTTCTTTAGACTGCATGCTAGTCCAGCAACTGTTGCTGTGCACTTTTCTCTGTCACGTAGGGCAGAAGGTGACTCAGCACTGACTCACTGAATTCCCTGCCAATGGATTTCCCAGTTTGTCAGCTGTTCTTCATCAGCCTATCAGCACAGCCTTGAAAAAACACTCAACTGTAGTCTAAATCCCCTTCTATCCAGTTTGCCTGCCAGTGTCTATGTGCAGGGCAGCATGACTTTCACAGCTAATCAGTTTTGTAATCTAAGCACTGAATTGATTAGATTTCTTAAAGACATCTTGTTTTCAGGAATGATCTAAAGTTATTCAGCTAGCTGAATTTCTTCAGTGAAGAGACTTCAATATTAATAAAAAAAATCACTTCAGTCATTACCTTTGTATCCAGACTGTGCCTGGTGAAAATGAACATTATACTGCTACAATAAACTCTCAACTTGTTACAAGCCTCAGCATTATAAGGTTATCTTTGCTATCCCTCTGTTAATTAGCTATGGCACTAGTCTCCATTAGTAGTGACGCAAATCAGATCTGCACTTGGCACAGTGCACTGGTGCTGAGTGGCAGAGTAAAACAGCAAAGAACATTTTGTACTGATGTATAAGATGCATCTATTCCCTGCCTATCTCCATCTAATTAACTGATGTTAGTGATGTTCTCAGTTCTGACACACCTCTAGGATTTTCTTGTCTAGATCAAAACCTATCTCTTATCACATTCAATTCACTTTTATATTTTCTAATTCTGTTACATACCTCACTAGTTTAAATACTGAGACCTGCTGTCTGATAAAGGGAGAGCAATAAGGACAATAGAAATGTGGAGACTATTTAGGTGCTGTATATGCCTCACAGCTAAAAGCCATTTATATGATACTGCTATGTCTAAACCAGTGGTTCTCAAACTTTTGTACTGATGACCCCTTTCCCATAGCAAGTCTCTGAATGTGACCCCCTTAAATATATAAAAAAAGTGTTTAATTTATAACACCATTATAAATGGTGGAGGCAAAGCGGGATTTGGGGTGGAAGCTGACAACTCGTGAACCCCCCATGTAATAACCTCACGACTCCCTGAGGGGTCCCAACCCCCAGTTTGAGAACCCCTGGTCTAAACCAATAATTTTGCAATAATAAATTGAACATACCTCTCATGAAATGAAATTATTGTAATAGTCAGTGTTTAATAGTTTATTTTCTGAATTTAAAAATATGGAGATAAGCCCCTTTGAAAGTCTCAGATTATGTGATAGGTGCTTAACTCACCATTAACTTTCAATGGGATTTTGATTACCTAATGAATCCCATTGTTAAGATTTATAAACTGTGTCCCTAATGGATAGACTAGAGCAATGGACTGAGAGTCCGGATTGTTCTGTTGCCAGGTCTGCTGAGAGATCTTGGGCAATATGCAGCGAGGTTGTAGCTGTGTTGGACCCAGATGTTAGGGAGACATATTAGCTATGACCTGAAGAAGAGCTCTGTGTGGCTCGAAAGTTTGTCTCTCTCACCAACTGAAGTTGGTCCAATAAAAGACTATGTCACCCACCTTGTCTCTCTAAGAGCTTGGACAAGACATTTCACCTCTCTCTCAGTTTCTCCATCTATAAAATGGGGATACTGATACTGACCTCCTTTTTAAAGTGATCTGTCTACAAATGAACAGTGCTAAACAAGTGATACATTTTATTATCATTGTCCTGGGATGTAGTAATTAACTAATTAGAAGTTGTTTCCCTCATGTTACTCTATTATTTGAAAAAAGTTACTGCTTTGCATAAATATGATTAATTCTCACATTAGTGAGAAGAAACCTTTTCCAACATTAATTATGAGGATAAAATCATCGTACAAATGCACATTTTCCCCACATAGAGTGTCAAAGGAAAAGCTGAAATGTTACCAGTTGAAAGCTCTGCTAATGCATCCTATGGAAACTGGGGGAGAGAGCCACATTCAGTAACAGCATCCCCTCTGTTGCACTGGAGAGACATATGGATCCAAGGAGCCATACAATAAATCAGGGCAGACAATGGGCAGGCTGGCACTGGAGAGATGCACATTATTCCCCCACTGACCCCTTGGAAATGTAATAGGAAAAGTAATCCATTTTTCCACAGCACACCCTGCTCAGATAGCAGATGTGGCCCCTAATATGGAGCTTGGGCATGGCTAAAGAGAAGCAGAGGCATAAAGCTTCCATGAGGATGGGGCCCATGTGGATCCTAGACAAATTAGAGGATTGGGCCAAAAGAAACCTGATGAGGTTCAACAAGGACAAGTTCAACTTAGGACGGAAGAATCCCATTCACTGTTACAGACTAGGGATCGAATGGCTAGGAAGCAGTTCCGCAGAAAAGGACCTAGGGGTTATAGTGGATGAGAAACTGGATATGAGTCAACAGTGTGCCCTTGTTACCAAGAAGGCTAACGGCATTTTGGGCTGTATAAGTAGGGGCATTGCCAGCAGATCAAGGGACATGATCATTCCTGTCTATTCGACATTGGTGAGGCCTCATCTGGAGTACTGTGTCCAGTTTTGGGCTCCACACTACTGTGGAAAAATTGGAGAGAGTCCAGTGGAGGGCAACAAAAATGATTAGGGGGCTGGAGCACATGACTTATGAGGAGAGGCCAAGGGAACTGGGATTGTTTAGTCTGTAGAAGAGACGAATGAGAGGGGATTTGATAGCTGCTTTCAACTACCTGAAAGGGGGTTCCAAAGAGGATGGAGCTAGACTGTTATCAGTGGTACCAGATGACAAAACAAGGAGTAACGGTCTCAAGTTGCAGTGGGGGAGGTTGGATATTAGGAAAAACTTTTTCACTAGGAGGGTGGTGAAGCACTGGAATGGGTTACATAGGGAGGTGGTGGAATCTCCTTCCTTAGAGGTTTTTAAGGTCAGGCTTGACAAAGCCCTGGCTGGGATGATTTAGTTGGGAATTGGTCCTCCTTTGAGCAGGGGGTTGGACTAGATGACCTCCTGAGCTCTCTTCCAACCCTGATATTCTATGATTCTGATTATAATCCAGGCCATTTGTGGTTATTACAGCATCAACCACCTCCTGTGCACACCTTCATGGCCAAGGATGGCTCTGCAGCACTCTGCTTCGGTTTTCCTTCTTCAGGACTCCTTAAGAACCCCACACAGTCTTTGTCATAGCTAACATCACCCCTGCCTGCATCTGGTTTAGTAACAGAAACAGTCCAGAAACAATCCTCAAGGTCCTACTAAAGTTCATCACCCCTATACTCAACTCTTTTTCTGTCCCAGTCTGCCCTTCACATGACATTACTCCCAGCCCTTCCTAGCTAGAGTTCAGCTTTCCAGCTCTAGCTTCTCCCAGTCAGCATCTCCTGCTCACTACAGCTCTCTTCTGACACAGTTTCCTGTTCCTTTCTGACTCTTTATAGGGAACACCTGTCAATGAAGCCCAATCAAGGCTGTTAATGAGGCACAGGTGGGTTGGAGCAACTCCCTCTTAAAGGGCTCAGTCCATCCTGTGACAGTGACCTACACCCTCACTTTCTTATATGAGGAAATTCCATCCTCCCTTAGGAAAATGCAAAAGAAACTCCACCAGGGAAACCCCACAGAATTGCCTGTCCCCCCCAGTATGAGTATTTTCCTCATAGGAACATGATCTGGGGCCTAAAGTTTTGAAAACTGAAATAAAAAGTATTAAATTACAAAGATTTCCCCTAATTACTAAATGTTTCCAATTTTCAGCAAGTTCACACATGGAGAAGAAATCCATGCTTGGTGAAATCATTGTGCAGGCTCCTAAAATCCAGATAAGGCTGGTTGGCTATTGTTTACTAGCTGTCTGGTACGCTGCCTCAGACACTGAGTCACCCTGTTTTTCTGCACCGCCTTTGTTCCAGATTAGACATTTGAAACTCAAATTGCCAGAAGGCATCAAAACTGGGAAACTGTGTGCTTTGTTGTTGCACTTTGGACTCAAATGACCCTCACAACAGAACAGCAATTTAAAAAAAAAAAAGAAAAAAAAGTGATTGTTTATAAAAGGTGCTGGTCTGAGTCCTATTGATCTACAGAACCAGTACGATAGAGGCAGCAGCTGCCCAAGTTTTCTAATGCTGCCCCACCAAAGTGCCCTGAATTGGAGTTCCAAGGCCTGCTTCCCTACTGCTACATCATAACAATCGTTTCACACAGTGGGAGGGGGTCGGTAGTGGACAGGTTGGGGTGGGAGAGAGAGAAATATCTTCCTCCACATAGAGCCCTATTACATTTCAATTAGTTTTCTGCAGCCCACTATCCACAAAACCCAGAGGCTGCCCCAGGCAGACAGCTGAGACATGGCAAGGAGTTATCCTGGCATAGGGCTGGTGTACTAACCAACTGTATACTTGACTGAGGCTAGTTAGCGTGATTCACTGACCAGCAATTAAATGGTAACAACACTTTTGGGTACTACTGACCTGGATTTCAATTGATGACCTTACAGCAGAATGTTTCTTTGACCCATTACACACTCTGAGCTATCCAGTCTCCATTGTGTATCACCTGTCCTATTTTATTCATCGTTATGGCATGAGGAAAATAAACATGGATATACTTAGTTATAGACTATCAATTACAGAGTGCTCGAAGTCACACAGCTAGAGCATCTATTCTTCTACAAATGTTTCTGTCTATCCAGAGTAATGGCTGCCACATTTGAGTTGTTTCCATTTATGAAAGTTTTGTCATCAAATGTAATAGTAATTTAAGCTTGAGCAGATGGACTGACAAATATTAAATCCTTCAATTTTTGCATAGCAGCACCTCTATCACATTGATTGTTTTCCTTACTTCCATTCCCCTACTGGCTTTCCAACAGCATTGCCATACCTCTGTGCTCCACTTTTCCCTCCCCTACCCATGGCTCATTTTACTAATTTCTTCAGTTTTCAGAAACAACCAACTCCTCCTGAAGAGCCATCTGGGGGCCCTTTGTTTTTAAATAATTTATGCTACAATTAGCCTTAATTCCTCCCTGCTCAAGAGTGATCATTTGTAAACATCATTGCAACTAGTTACCTCACATGAGTTTTCATAAAAGCGTCAGTTTAAGATTGTTAGTTCTTTGGGGTAGGGACTGCAATATGTTTGCACTCTGCCTGGCATAATGACATCTGACATGGTTGGCCTCTAGGTACCACCACAATATAAATGTTAAATAAAAATACCACGTTTGGCAATCCTGTCAAATTGCAGCGGTCTGGCTTGCCCACAGGGATGAGAGCTTCTGAGGGGAGAGTAAATGCAGGTTACAGGGATTTGTTAGGTGGCTTGTCATCTCCAGATATGAGACATTAGACAATTAAAGGAAGGTACTACAGTGTTAGATTAGATCTACTTTCCATTAGTGGATGGATTATGTAGTATTTTCTACAAAAATGCACATTGTAATTATTCACTTGTAATACATATATGAGCATAATTTAATTTTTCCCCATCCCATTTCACTACTCAGATACAGAGTTACATATAGCTTAAAACTGATCACTTTTTGGATACAATATAGGAAAACTGCACTTTTCTTGGCTGCCTAAAAATCATTCCCCTAGCCAAGCTATAGGGCTATTTCAAAGAAATTGCTGCCTAACTAATATGATAATCATCAATCTCTCAAGCTGTGGGATTCTTGCCTGTTATCTATATATAGAACAGACGGGTGACTCATTCACACACTTCGAGTCTAAGGGGATTCCTAGATTGGCAATAAGTAAAATTACCATTGTTAGCATCTTCATTTCAGGACTTATCTCCAAGAGAGTTTGCTGGCAATATAAAGACTGCCATTTTAACCTTTTCATTGGGGTTAGTTTTAGGAGAAAAGTGGTTGTTTTGTAAAAGAAAAAAAAAGAAACATGGCAAAAAGGAAAAGTGAGCTCTAACTTGCTGCTTTATTTCCCCAAAACTGACAAACTTTAAAAGCATCTTGGACAAAGTCCACTTTTGGAAAATAAATAGTTATCAAAGTTATTTCCCTTATTCTGAATAAATTGTTTGAGCTACATGAGGATTAGCAGACTGCCCCACTTACATTCATCAGCTACCTCTGTTTTCTGATGCTGCCATCCTCCATCCCTTATCAGCGCTTTTCTGCTCATGCCACTTATGAGCTTGGTGTGGCATAAAACAGAGCTTATTGGGATTCTCAGGAGCTAGTGGAGATGTTGGCGGACAGAGGAAGGGGTAGGAGTTTAGGAGATCATGAGGGCTTGGGGGAGACCAATAGTAGCTTGACAGGGATTCCCTCTTACCCCTCTTAGGGATAAGAGTGTGTATAGGGCCTAGAGTGATGAAATCCAGTGTCTCTGCCAAGGGACTTGAAGAGCTAATCAAGCACATGGAGATGGCAGGATTGTCAGGAGCCTTTCATGTGCCAATGTCAAGAGACAAACATTCAGTTCTTCCAGCACTGTTGCCTTGGCTGCCTAGCGCATACACATTTATATATCATTTTCAGCTTCCTAAATATAGCTTTAAAAAGCCTGTAGCCCTTACAGTTTGGAATGTCTAATGTTTAGACTATATCATCTGTTTCTAATCTGATGCCCAAATCAACGGAACAACTCACATGAGTGGGGATTGCAGGATAGGGCCATTAGATTGTAATCGCCAAGCACGCAGTCTTGAGGATAGCTCTCACGCAAGAATGTATTGCTGTTGGGATGCTTGTGTAAGGGCCATTTAGGATCGGTCCCTGTGTTTGTACAGTGCTGAACACAAGTGGTATTCTATAAAAAATAAGCTAAAAATCAATAGTTTTCAATGAATATAAGTAGTGCCCAGTGGATTGTAAGTGAATTTAGTCCAGTGTTACATGGTTTATTTTCTGCCCCATAATTATCTGGTAAAATCTGTATTTACAGCACCTATTTACTAACTGTTGGCACCTGTCTTCATGACTGCTAAATTCCCAGTCCTTGTACAAGCTCTTACTTCTTATGTACACCATAATTCATTATGTGGTCATCTGCTTAGCATGTTACTGGTAACCCACTGAGTCACTCAGCTGCATGGAACGAGTTCTAAGCAGCTTGCTATCATAGTCAAGAATGAAAAAAGTTTGATTTAATGCCCAACTGATTACAAAACAAAGGTCTAAAAATATCTGCTCAACAACCTGCAATTGTTGCCACCACAAACATTATTGTCACTGTTTTAGTCTGTATAGAGAGTTCTGTGAGCTCCATATTATATTAGTGAAACATTATTTAAAAAATGAGAACACAGTGGAACAAGCTTTCAGCAGATTCGGGGTAGTTTCTAGAATAGCTGTTATTACCTGGTTTCACTATATCACATATAGCCCCTCATCAATGGACTACGTATTATTGAGAGCAGAATTTTACTAAAAATGGCCTGAGAATATTCCCCCATTTGTACTCCATTAAATCTCTTAACTCATGAAGTCAGCAGGTGGGTTAAAATTGCTAGTAGAAAAACAATAATTCTTATCCTTGAGGCTCAGTGCCAGTGGAAAAAAGTGTCCAGAAGTTGAGCTGATCAGTCTTGCAATGATGAAAATCTAATGCAGCAGCTGTTTTTCTGGGAACTGTCACTCATCACATTTTAATTTCACAGTTTTGAATTAATCTGTTCCAAATGCAGCACTGAAGGGCAGTGAGATAACAGCTTTCCTTTCAGAAGAACTGGATTGAAAGTAAGGTGAGTTTTCTCCCCTTCTGGTTTTACTTGTAGTGATTGTTCTAACACTTTAACACATTGCTCATGTAACTGAGCTAAGGACACACTTAGAACAGAGATCAAGAAATGATATATTAGTCCCAGAATTATGCAAAAATCAGCAGTTTCAATATGTATCCCATGAGCTTCACGGGTGTATACCCAATACTGAAAAACAACTTTAAAACTGATAATTTCTTATCTTTTTATATAATGCACAATTAGCCTTTTGAATTTGAGATACCATTGAGACTAAGAGCTTAGTCTGAATTAAAGAAGGAATAGACATGTATATGGATAATGAGAACATGCACAGCTAGAATAGAAAAAAGGTGGAGGGGAGGTGGGGGTGTTTATCCTAAAGGGGCTTGTGTACCCACAGTATTTGCACCAAATTTGACTAAATCACTAAAAAACACACACCACAAACACACACACCTGATCTGGTTAAATTAGTGCAATCCCCTTAATGTGGGCCCAGTTATACCGGTATAGAAGGTGTTTCAGTCAGTCAAACTACCATGTAAACAGCTACAACTTTTTTGTGGTATTTGGTTTGTTTTATTATTTAAAAAGCTCCAGCTTCCGGAGTCAAAAGTGATAATCACAGCTTTCATTTAAAAACAGTAAGTAGCCCTCATGACTGTGGAGAAAAGATTGAAAAATGCTGAAGTCCAGAAGTGAAAACATGCCTTGAATGAACCGAAGGCAAACAAAAAGAACCCCACATTTATTATTGTCAATCTCATGATTTGCCGGGGGAATGACTCATGATTTTTGAATGCTTCGAGGTTGGCAACACAGATTATTCAGTCACATGTCTACAAACGGGTTAACTCACTAGAGTTACCTGGTAATCAATTAAGTTAAAAGCTCTAGTGTAGACAAACCCAAGTGAAAGGCAGGGGAGAATCTGGGCTACCGTTCTTTCAGATTCTGCAAATGTTCAGATTAAACAGTAAATAAGGTTAATCATTCCTGTTTCACAAACAACAGAGGGTCCTGTGGCACCTTTGAGACTAACAGAAGTATTGGGAGCATAAGCTTTCGTGGGTAAGAACCTCACTTCTTCAGATGCAAGTAATGGAAATCTCCAGAGGCAGGTATAAATCAGTATGGAGATAATGAGGTTAGTTCAATCAGGGAGGGTGAGGTGCTCTGCTAGCAGTTGAGGTGTGAACACCAAGGGAGGAGAAACTACTTCTGTAGTTGGATAGCCATTCACAGTCCTTGTTTAATCCTGATCTGATGGTGTCAAATTTGCAAATGAACTGGAGCTCAGCAGTTTCTCTTTGGAGTCTGGTCCTGAAGTTTTTTTGCTGTAAGATGGCTACCTTTACATCTGCTATTGTGTGGCCAGGGAGGTTGAAGTGTTCTCCTACAGGTTTTTGTATATTGCCATTCCTGATATCTGACTTGTGTCCATTTATCCTCTTGCGTAGTGACTGTCCAGTTTGGCCAATGTACATAGCAGAGGGGCATTGCTGGCACATGATGGCATATATAACATTGGTGGACGTGCAGGTGAATGAGCCGGTGATGTTGTAGCTGATCTGATTAGGTCCTGTGATGGTGTTGCTGGTGTAGATATGTGGGCAGAGTTGGCATCGAGGTTTGTTGCATTAGTTGGTTCCTGAGTTAGAGTTGTTATGGTGCGGTGCGTGGTTGCTGGTGAGAATATGCTTAAGGTTGGCAGGTTGTCTGTGGGCGAGGACTGGCCTGCCTCCCAAGGTTTGTGAAAGTGAGGGATCATTGTCCAGGATGGGTTGTAGATCACTGATGATGCGTTGGAGAGGTTTAAGCTGAGGACTGTAGGTGATGGCCAGTGGAGTTCTGTTGGTTTCTCTTCTGGGCCTGTCTTGTAGCAGGAGGGTTCTGGGTACACGTCTGGCTCTGTTGATTTGTTTCTTTATTTCCTTGTGTGGGTATCTTAGTTTTGAGAATGCTTGGTGAAGATCTTGTAGGTGTTGGTCTCTGTCTGAGGGGTTGGAGCAGATGCGATTGTATCTCAGTGCTTGGCTGTAGATGATGGATCGTGTGGTGTGACCGGGGTGGAAGCTGGATGCATGAAGGTAGGCATAGCAGTCGGTGGGTTTTTGGTATAGGGTGGTGTTAATGTGGCCATCGCTTATTTGTACGGTGGTGTCTAGGAAGTGGACCTTCCTTGAAGATTGGTCCAGGCTGAGGTTGATAGTGGGGTGGAAGCTGTTGAAATCATGGTGGAATTCTTCCAGGGTCTCCTTCCCATTGGTCCAGATGATGAAGAAGTGAGGTTCTTACCCACGAAAGCTTATGCTCCCAATACTTCTGTTAGTCTCAAAGGTGCCACAGGACCCTCTGTTGCTTTTTACAGATTCAGACTAACACGGCTACCCCTCTGATATTTGTTTCACAAACAAAATATCTTCAGAGTTTGCTTCTTGCTTTAGTCTGACTGAATGAAGTGAAGGTTGTGTGATGGGTTGGATCACAGAAACCCCCCTGGGAGCTGCCACCTGATGTGCCAAGACTACTTCTGCCCCTGCTTTCTTGCCCTGTCAGCTTAGGGCTTCAGTGCCCTGCCTGGTTTGAGCCAGACTCGCTAGCCTGCTGCAAACCCAGACCCAGGTCTGAATCACATCCCCTAACAGCTGTATGCTTACCTGAAAGCAGCTAACAGAGGTGTTCTTGTCTTTAACACTCAGATGCCCAATTCCCAATGATGTTTAACCCTAAATAAATCCATTTTACTCTGTATAAAGCTTATACAGGGTAAGCTCAAATTGTTTGCCCTCTATAACACTGATAGAGAGATATGCACAGCTGTTTGCCCACCTAGGTATTAACACATACTCTGGGTTAATTAATAAGTAAAAAGTGATTTTATTAAATACAGAAAGTAGGATTTAAGTGGTTCCAAGTAGTAACAGACAGAACAAAGAAAGTTACCAAGCAAAATAAAATAAAACATGCAAATCTATGTCTAATCAAACTGAATACAGATAATCTTACCTTTAGAGATGCTTCAGTAATTTTTTTTCCCTCAGACTGGACACCTTCCAGGCCTGGTACAGCGCTTGTTCCAGCTCAGGTGGTAGCTAGGGGATTCCTCATGGTGGCTCCTCCCCTTTTGTTCTGTTCCACCTATTTATATATCTTTTGCGTAAGGCGGGAATCCTTTGTCCCTCTCTGGGTTCCCACCTCCTCTTTCTCAATGGAAAGACATCAGGTTAAAGATAGATCCAGTTCAGGTGACATGATCACATATCACTGTAAGACTTCACACCTTCATTTCTCCCAGCCTGACTCACAGGAAGGCTTGCCTGCAAACAGAGCCATCCACAGTCAATTATCCTGGTTGATGAGAGCCATCAAGATTCCAAACCACCATTAATGGCTCACACTTTGCATAATTACAATAGGCCCTCAGAGTTATATTTCATATTTCTAGTTTCAGATACAAGAGTGATACATCTATACAAATAGGATGACCACACTCAGTAGATTATAAGCTTTGTAATGATACCTTACCTTTGCATGAAGCATATTCCAGTTACATTATATTCACTCATTAGCATATTTATAAAGTCATATAGAGTGCAACGTCACAGGTAGATTATAGCAAGGTTACTATTTTCAAGTGCAAAAATGTGCATAAATGCATTTCAGTGTATTTATAAAGATTTTTTGCACACATAATGTATTTTGCTTATGGCAATTACATGAGGCACACAGTTTAGTACAGTGATCCTAGCACTGTATACAGTGTGTTTTTGGAAATCCCTTTTCAGTAATTTTGTTGTGGCATGTTAGCTGTCTTGACCTCCTGGCATTAAGTCTAAAAGTTTGTTTCTAGTTACTGCTTGAAGTCTTCAGAATAATACACAGCAAAATGGATATTTTGAGTCATCTCAAAGAACTGGAAAGTCTCTCTCTTCTGTTAATACTTCCATTTTAACGGAGACTGACAACATTTTAATGTATCTGACTGGTTATTCTGCTCAGCACAGGGACAGGCAAGCAGCTTCTCTAAATTTTACTTTTTTCATGTGAACAATCCTTTTGAGTTAATTGGGTCTACTTAGTGCGTAAAGTTATTCACTTGCATATAAGCATTAGCAAAATAAAATCCCTGTAACTTTAAATGAAAAGCAACACCATAAACAAGTTAATGAGCATTTTCTAATTATCCCAGGATGAAAGCTAAGCCAGATATTTGCTTTAATCCCATTTTTCCATGCTTTACTCATGTTCCTCATCTCCCTCTGGGTCTTCTGCTTGTGATTTCTTTCATATGCCAAGCCTTTTGCGTCAGCACAGTCCCAGAAAATAGAACTGTTGTTCTCACTGATGACCCTCAGTTTTTCAAGAAACCAAATGGTGGCTTCTTCCCCATCACTAATAAGAAAAAGCTTTTATGCGTATACTAAATTCCTGTGGTCTGACCTTAGCAGCCAGGGAAAGGCCTGGAAAAAAATATGTTGCCTTTGTGTAGACTATCTTCTACAGCTTGGGATCGAGTCTGAGCGACTTTTTTCTGAAATTCCAATGACATTGTTTTGGTCATCTACATTTGTCTTCATTTGTGCTGCTCTAACAGGATCTCTCAACATGCAGTATATTGGGTACTTCTTCATATTAGTATGATGGGTAAATTGTCATAAAGCAGAGATATATATGCAGAAATGTATATGGAAGTCCTCCATTTGAGTGCCTGTGTAAGTTAATTGAATTTCAAGTGGGCAAATATGTAATTATTTTTTCACTTGTCCAGTTAATCAGGCTTTCAGATATCACAATGATTAACAGTATAAAAATTCAGATGATGGAAAAGCACACACAGTTGAAACTAGCTTTCGATTATAAGCCCAGTTTTCTACCCCCCTCATTAATTCTCCACTGGCATACAATTGACTGAACCTCAAAACTGATTGAAACTTAACTAAAAGTTATTCAGGAAACTTTAAATTGTTCGAATCACTTGCATGTGGATGTAGCGTGCAACAGAGACACATTACAACGGATAGCTCTCTCTAATGCAGACAAGCCTGTTGTAAATTATGGGCTGTTTGTTTCCCACCACCTGCTGAAATAAAACTACCATTGGTTTGCCATTTTGCTGCATTTTATACTAGGCTAAAGAAAGTCCAGAGTCGGATTCCCAAATTCCCCACATATCGGGCCAGGATAGAGAAGCATTCTGCACAGAGCTGTAGGTGTCTGAAAGTGTTAAGATGAAATATTATATTTCTTTTATCCTTTATTCATGCCTTTTCCTGCTATGCATGTGTCATGGTTCATGGTGAGCTGTCCCTTTGACTCCTCACTTAGTCTCTCCATGGGCACCCCTTCCAAGTGACCACACCTGTACTTCTCTCAAGATGGAATCCTGCAATTTACTCCAATCTTAAACTTGATCTCCTGCTCACAGCACCCATGTGCTAACCATCTGTCTTTAGCAAGGTGAACTAACCCCTATTAGTGTCTTCCCTTCAGCAACCTGTGATCAGGATGAAAATGAGTGACACAGAACAACCTCTTTAAAACAAAGTATTTAAATTTACCACAGGACTGTAGCAGAGAGGGAAAGAGTTAAAACAAGAGAAGCCCTATGCACGTTATCTTACCTAAACTTTAGGCTTTCCTTGATAGTTTAGGTAGACCCCACTTGTACCAGCACACCCTTCCCTACCCCCAGCAATGGGTATGGGTGAGCCTGTCTGCAGCTTCTTTCTCAATCAGTGTCTCCCCCTGAGTTCACAGGCAGGCTTTTTATCCATTTTTTAGATTTCTTTGCCTGGACCTGAGACCCCTAAACTTGGTCACTCCGGTTTATGTATGGCACCAACTGTATCGGAAGTAGACTTCCAGCAGTGAATTCACTGTACTGTCCATTGAGCATCGGTAATTGAGTTAGAGTCATTGCCTACCTTACTGGATATTTTTAAAACCATCCACAATTGAGTTAACTATTTACCCCCACATAGCAGACAGCATGATAATCATATAGATAGGGATACCTACAATATTTACAAAAAAACCCCAAATATCTAACATATTGTTCACACCATGGCTAGAGCAAAATAGAGGTGATGCTGGTAGGCAGAAGAAAGTACTTTGAGGCGTTTGCAGCCAGGGTGCGGTCTTCTTTGGTTGAAAGTTCACTTCCACAATTGTTTAATTCAGTGCATAGGCTACGAGTACTCTTGGATTCCTCACTGACATTGAACTCTCACATCACAATGGCCATGTCCACAGACCACATCCAGGTTGCTAGGAGACTCTGTCCAATTCTGGTATTTGAAGACGACTTGGGGCTTGGCTACACTTGCAGCTGTAGAGCGTTTTAAGTTAAACCAGCTTTCAGAGAGCGCACTAGGGAAAGCGCTCCAGTCTGTCCACACAGAGCTGAAAGCGCACTGGTGCAGCCACATTTGCAGCACTTGCAACTGCATTGGGAGCGGTGCATTATGGGCAGCTATCCCAGCATTCAAGTGGCTGCAATGTGCTTTTCAAATGGGGGGGGGATGGGGTCTGGGTTTGCACGCTGTCTTGTAAGTTCAGACCCCCCCTCCCTCCCACTCACTCAAAACAAATATTAGTGGTTTGTTTTTTTTCCTCGGAGCAGCCGGCACTCTGAAACGGAGCTTTGAAAGGGCACTTCCGCGTCCCGAGTTGACAACAAAGACAAGAGAGGCCACTTCAGTTAAGGGGATTATAGGACGTTTCCAGAGGTCAATTAGAGCGTTGTAACGCTACTTCTCGTTTACACTGGCATTGAAGCATCTCACCCAATATGCAGCAGCTGTCAATCCTCTCGGGGAGGTGGAGAGTACCAGGAGCGCTCCAGCCAGGGAGTCAGAGCACTCTATGTGTCTTGCCAGTGTCTACAGGGAGTAAGGTAGAGCGCTCCGAGAGGCTTTATTGCAGTATAACGTGCAAGTGTAGCTAAGGCCTTGGTATCAATCATTCATGTCTTTGTCCCCTCTCAGTTGGGCTATAGCAATGCAATATAACTGGGCATGAAGCCTTCAGCATTTAGGAAATTCCAAATGCTAGTACAAAATGCTGCAGTGCATCTCCTCAGCAACATAGGCTACCATGAGCACATCACACCTGTCCTTCACTCTCTACACTGGCTTCCCATAGAATTTCAAATATGTAAAAGATCATCTGAAGCTCTGGTACGAAGACTGTGGTCAGTGACTTTGCTCTGTTGTGCCAGAGGAGCAATCTAGAATAATAGTAACGCTACTTTGGGCAGGAGACAGAGCTTGCTCAGGGAGGGGGTGGTCAGAGATGGTGGAGTGAATTCCCACAGGACCATCACAAACCTCACCACTTTCTGCTCCAAGTCCTAGGCACATTTCTTTTGACCTTGCCTTCTCGAATATATACACATAGCAACAGGTATAGTTTAAAAAATAAAAAACCACCCACCTTACCAAAACAAGTTACTCCACTGCAAATACTTCTCCCTCTGGGGAAAGGATAAGAGAACAAACAACATGTGACAAATGTTAGTCACATTGCTTAATGTATTCCTGGAAAGAGCTCAGATACTCTCATGATGAATGCGGTATAAAAACCTATATAGAACAGAGGCCAGGCCACAAAGTAAGTAGTCTTTCATCCAGCCATTTGTGGCTTCCATAAGACAGGCAGCTATGAATCACATGGATGTTGCAGCTCCATGGCCGCATCCCTTTCTATGGTCAGCTCCTTCCAGGGGTGGTGAGAGGGCCAGAATGCTGACTGAAGTTCTATACTACATTTAGACTTCCCAAAGGAAGCCACTTCAGTTACTTTAAACCTGCTTTGTGCCATCAGAGCGGCACCAAAATAGAGTCCAGAGTCCAGCCCGTCTCCTTGCTGCTCTGAATCTGTGATAATATACTCCTTAAGTTATTTTTAATGGACTAAAATAAGTGGTGGAAATCCTCTCATCCAGTAGAAAGTTGTCAGGGAAGGGTTGGTGTCCAGGAAACAATGACTGTTCCCCTCTCATCTCTCCCCTTCCCATGTAACTCAGACACATAGATCTTCCATGAGGAAGGGAAGATGCTGTCTTTTCTACCCACCATTCCTGGGAGAATGATCTCCCTCTCTTCAGAGTGGAGATTTAATTCTGAAAATGAAATCCTTGAAAACAAGAGGAATGTGTGTCATAGAAAAACTTTAATGCAACCAATTAAAATAAAATACAGGAAGAGTAATTTTTTCCTCAGTTCAGTCCCTCTTCATTCTATTGACTGTTTTCCAGCTGTGTTCATGTAGATTCTGTGTGAACACAGACTTTCCCTACTAATAATTTCTGCAAAGATTTCCACAAAGAATTTAATGGGCTGGTTTGGCCAAGAAGAAAATCAGCTTTTTTCATATAATAATAGTACATAGCTCTAATTGGGAATGC
This sequence comes from Trachemys scripta elegans, assembly GCF_013100865.1. Lineage (NCBI taxonomy): Eukaryota > Metazoa > Chordata > Testudines > Emydidae > Trachemys > Trachemys scripta. Next base: position 54,227,947 of record NC_048303.1, on the reverse strand, counting down.
TACACTCTCATTTGCTGTTGAGTTGGACAAACTTTATCTATAAGCAGTACACGTAAAGCAAAACCTTTGCTAGCAGGAAGTGTCTTGAAGGTAACAAACTAAAGGAGGAGTGGGAAGATTGGTGAAAAAGGAGGCACCCTCACTACAACTCAACAAAATAAACAGAAGTTCTCACAGCCATGTTGAGCATTCAAATTTCTTTAAAAAGAATGACTGAAATAAACAGTTTAAACAGCTGTTCGTAGAGATCAGAAGGGAATGAGGGGCAAGGAAGCACAGGGTGGCTCACAAATCTAAGGTAACTTTTTTCAGTTAAAAGATACCTGTGGTGACCCAAAAAGGGACACTTGGAGGATGGCATAGAATTTCATCACATCACCTGATTTTATTTATATTTGTAGAATAGTTCACAACCAACTTTTTGTAGGATGTCAGGAAAAATACATGGATTCTGCTCAACTAATGCAGCCAGTTAGCAAATAACTATTGTGTACCACAGCTAGAGATAAATAGCTCTATGTTATACTTTGTTTTCAGACTCCAGACACACCATCATGTTTTCAAAGTTACCATTGAGTCTTTGTTATGCAGGTTATGTTGAGTTGTTTGATATTTTGGTAACTACTCAGTATTATGAATCAGACATCTTCAAGACATGGGAATTTGAGTTTTTCCCTGCGCTACTCACTAAGTGTTCATTGACTTTCATGTGTCACAATCAGCACCCATTGAACCTGGGCAATCATTTCTCAGTTAAATTCTGCTCATTCTAATAGCATGAACTCCTCTCCCCACCCCCCACAAATAGAAATCTGTACTTTTCTACTGGTGAAAAGACTCCAGAAAACTCCTGTTTCTAGAACATCAAAAGCTAAAGAGAGCAGTTGACTATTTGGAGAACACAGGGGGCTGTTAGCATTGGTGAGCCATGCAACCTCCCATACTATGGCTCTGCTTTGTTCATTCAAGTCATATTTTTGGGAAACTTCTCTGGTAATAGTCTGAATAGGAGGAAGCGTTTGTTTCCATTCACTTGGACCACAGTATCCTCGTTCTGTCATCTCTATAGGGCCTGCTTAAGGGCCCGAACCTAGAACTTGTTGCACCTGGCAGCAGATCTCGGTGCCTGCATGGAGCGCCACTGACAAGGGTCTGCTCATGTGGAGATAACTGCAGGACTGGAGCCATAAAGATCAAAGTTTAATCACTAACACTGCTGCTAGACAGGCCTGTGTTAGGGAAGGTATGGAGTTGCACAACTCCAGAGAACCTCCAGAAAGGATGCCACAGGACTCAGTCTAACCCCAACCCATAGGAGTAATGTGCGCACTATCCCTTGGGACAAGCTAGATTGTGGGCCAATGCAGCTGAGGGATTTGGTGGGGGCTCTGTCTCCTTCCCATGCCCTTTGAGGGGTGCTTATGCACCTTTCAGCACAAGAAAGGAGCAATCCCTGAGCTTCCCAGAGTGCAGATACTATTATTGTGTCTATCCCTTATATAGGCCTTGCAGTAGTGGGAGTGGGACTTCTGACACAAACTGGCTCTTCACATTGTGAACTTACAAGATTGCTTTAAGGATTCCAGGTTCTCTTTTTGCCTCCCATTTCTAAAGAAATAAAGACAGACCAGGTTGGCAGAGAATTCAAACTTGAGGCCTTCATTGTGTATATGACAGAGGTTTATTGTATCATTATGTTTCATCCAGTGCTTTCAATACAAGTAAGTTACACATATAAAAAGTGGTTTGACTCTCATTCTTCTACAGGGATGGCTGCCAAGTCAACTCTTCCAAGAATAATCCCTGGCTGTGAATTGCAGGAATAGAACCTGTGTGATTTGTAAACAAGCTAAGGAAGTAAAAGATCTGCCAATCTAGGAGATGTCAGCTACACTAAGTTGAACACAAGCAAGCAGCAGTGCTGGAGCCTGCTTGTCTGCAGTTAATAGAGTTTGGGTGTCTGGTGGGGGCTTCCCTCTCTCCCAGGATATTCCATATTCTTACAAGCTCAAGGGAGGCAGGAGTTCCCCCAGGAATCACTGTAACACAGATCTATCCTAATATGAACAGAACCCCTGTGTCATTGCAAAGAAGCAAGCAGTGGGAAATTACATAAACCCCAGATGCCTGAAAGGAATTCTGTCTCCTCCTCTGCCCCTCCAGCCCTGGATCCTTAGGCCTGGTCTACACTGGGGGAGGGAAAAATCTAAGTTACACAACTTCAGCTACGTAAATAACGTAGCTGAAGTCGACGTACTTAGATCTACTCACCACGGTGTCTTCACTGTGGTGAGTCAACAGCTGACGCTCCCCCGTCGACTCTGCCTGCACCCCTCGCCCTGGTTGAGTACCTGAGTCAATGGGAGAGCGCTCAGGTGTCGATTTATCGCATCTAGTCTAGATGCGATAAAAATCAACCCCCGCTGGATCAATTGCTGCCCGCCAATCTAGTGGGTAGTATAGATATAACCTTAGTCCTCAATTAAGCCACCTCTTTCCTTTTGGCAGATTCTCACGTATGTGCAAGCTTATAAGGACACATGCTCAGGCTGCTCTCTGGGCCTGTTCCCCAGCCCCAAGCTCTGACTCTCTGCCTGCTGTAGCCCTCCAGTGGAACCAGGTGCCCTCTCCTTCCATATGTGTTGTCCCTTCTCCAATCGCAATTCTGTCCTTCAGTCAGAGGAGATACAGTAGCAGAACATGGGGCAGGATTTCCTGCCAAATCTCTAGCCAACAGAGGCTCTGTAGGGGTGGAAACTGAGGCCAGCTTTTCCATGCCCTAACCAATCAAAGCTCCAGGGCTAGAGCCAGCCCCAGATCACTGATCTGTGGCATGGGGGCTCCACAGATGTTAATAAATGAGAAAAATAATATACCTCAGGGGCATGGTAATAGAGCTTTTCATAGCTGTGTTGTGTATTAATGTGTGTATCTTTTTTTGAAAAAATTAAATCTAATTATTGTCTTCATCATCACTACTAGTTACCAGTTCAAGTAGCCAAATAAGATTGATGCAGAGAGTACATCCGGGCAAAATATTTGTAGCAATTTTTTTCCAGTCAAAATACGCTTTTTCCTCACAAGCCTAAAACATTTGCGAAACTGGAGCCATTTGACTGAGTCTTGATGAAATTCTGCACTTTATTATTAGATAACTTCTAAATTCTTTGCATTGCAGATCTGACATGCATTGGTTAGTTGTGCACTACTTGCTGCATAAGGAACATGGATATTGTTCTGGTCCCCTGGTTGGCTGAACAATGCCCCTGGTATCTGGAGAGTTAAAAGAAGCCGTTGCTCTAGGAGAGAGCAGCTTGTTTGCTTTATCTGAACCAGTCAGAAGAACAAAACAAAAACAAAACAAAAAACAGTCTGAAGGAGCAGCATGGTGGGCTCTGTACACCCTCTTTCAGTTTGTGGGATTCATTAGGGCACCAAAAAAACCCAATAGATTTCAGGTATAAGTAATGAAATAGGAAAGCAAGAGTGGAGCCCACTTTTGCTAAAGTTGTATACCCTCTTATTTCACAGTACATGGTGTTTAGTCTTAAATAAATACAATAGATTTACATGGGTGATCCACTGTGTAGTGTTTCAGCTATTAATTTTGTAGAGACGTGGTAATTGAGCCAAGGGACCTCTTACCTTACTGAGGTTCTTTGATTGAACAAGCTGGATTTCTTGCCCAACTATATGATAAATCACGTCAGTTCTCATTCTTTAATGACTCTAATGGCAATTTAAAAAATAATATCAAGGCTACACATCTTTGTTTGCTTGAAATTTGTTTAATGTTGCATGATTACAACAGACTCGTAGACTTAGCCTTTAGTATATTGATTTATCTTGTTAAGCTTTGTCCTTCAGAGTCAGCAAAACCTGGTTGCAAAACTCCAGAGCCTAAGTGAAAGGTGGGGAGTATACACAGTCTCCATTGACTTAAATGGGAGCTGAAAATGGACAACCCCTGTGGAAAACAAATTAGGCAACAGGTCCTCTTCAAGGTTCTAACAAACCATTTAAACTCCGTTCTGAAACATCTGTTGACGTGACTGATCTTTTCAGTTCAACAAAACTACAGGTCTAACTTGAAATCCTCCAATATCTGGAGAGGGATTTCCTGCAAATGATTTGCAAATTACTAGGAAATGTGGGTAATGAACCTGACCACCTGAGATATAAGGGGTGTGTGTGTGGGTGTGGGTGTGTGTATTTTTTCTTCTTCATTTCTTTTTGTTTGGGTGAAGGTTACAGAAATTGGGTTTCATTATGCTGATTATTTCATGACAATATCTGAAGAGGAGTTTCTTTTTATATGACAAATCATGACTTATTGCAATATTAATGAATTCCTTATTAATATTGTATTCAATACTACAACCAGGAACATTTACTCATGCTAATTTGGATCATCCAAGCACGTGAATGGAACAATCTCAGATAAGTTTTAAAATCAGAATTACACTATAATTCAATATATACTGAAGGTATCATTTTATACTGTACCAAATATTTGGTCTTGAATATAATTTTTCATTTTTAAGCCCAAATCTATTGCTCAATTATAGTATTCAAGATAAATTGCAGTCTAGGCCTGATCCAAAGACCAGAGACCTCAATGGGCGTTTTCTCAATTATTTTGAAAACGTCTCACAGTATCCTGTTTACATGCAAGTCTGATTTTCCTTTGAATGATTTCTGGAGTTTGACAGTCAGTTTATGTACAAACAACCAATACAAGAGCTCTTTGAAGTAACTCAACTCTTCTCTGTGTCTTGGTTAGCTACACTGATTTCTAGAAAAGAAAACAGACACTGTCTGGACTCTGATAAGATACCTTAGTTCCAGTTTCTCCGTGATAGCTTGGATTAGTTTTTGGCCCTGTTTGGGGGGAAAATGGGTCCTTTCTTTGTCCCTCTACTTCCTGGCTGATATCCTGAATGTCTTCTCAATTCATGATGTATCAGTCTCCTTCATATTCTAGATCAGAATCATAGGCATCCAGCTGTCAAATAAGCTGGTAATGGGCCCATTTACATCAGCTGATAATCTGACCAATAATATATTGGTATGTTTACTGCAATAGAATTTTCTGTAGTTTCTAAACAAACACAAAGAGGATCTCTTCCAGTTTGAGGAGTTTTTAAATGGGGGTCCGTAGATTGTGATGAGTCTGTTAATGTTACGTTGGTTTTCAAGACCATCTGCCATGACCAACGTTTCTAAATGCATCCACAGCTATGCATTTGGCATGTGTACTTAAGTCTGTACACCCTAAATAGGTATGAGTATATTTGCATGTACCGTTTTAGTGGCCATTTGGAAAACCTGGCCAGAAGTATAAAACTTTCTCCCAATTCTGTTTTGTCTAATTTTAAATCTGACAGAGGCTACTGCCACCTCCACACAGCACTTTAGCAATAATTGCACTTGCCAAAGGCCCCAGTTCAGCAGGATGCTCAGGTATGTGCATAACTTTAACCACCTGAATACCACATTGATTTCAGTGGGACTGTGCATGTGACCAGGCACCTTACTGAATTGAGCCCCATGAGCCTTTATCTTAAGAGATTTATTAAACCTTCCAGCCTCTCTTTGAAGTATTATCATACTGATTTTTTATGATGGGTAGACAAAGGTATAGAGAGGTTAAGACACTTGCTGAAAGTAAGTGACTGAGGCATGAACAAAATCCAGAAGGCTAGATCCTAGTCCTCTGCTCTAAACATCTTATCAGACACCCTCCCATTTTATATGCAGTCCTCTAGATTTAATGCAGTGTTTAATATAGTCTTTCCATGGGACTGAGTGCAAGATAGAGTCAGATGCCTGAGTTTTGGCAAGAAAAGAGTCACCATCTAAATGCAATCTTTCCCCCTTCTGGCAATTCTAGCAACATGTAGTAATATTCTTTTCCTTTTATCTAACAAATAAAAACAATAATACACTGATGTCTAGTAATCACCCACAAACTATGTTTTATAGTGTTACATTGCCAATACAGTTTCTGCTGGTCAACAACATTTTCTGACATAGTAGACTTTGAACAGTATGCCACTGACCTTCGCATTGGATTCCATGTTAAAAGGTTAATAACCTTCTTGGCTCAATCAAGCTGATCACAGGACATATGGGGACAAGCTCATGCTGTTATAGATGCCAACAATTGAAGGATATTAATCAAACATTTGTTGGGAGAAATAGGGCCACATTTTTATCTCCAAATGAAATACACTGGGTTAGATAGATATTTTGGCAGAACATGAAAAAAAGAAAAAGTTGTTTAATAGCCAAAATATGGACTGTCCAAGTTTGGTTATGCTACATTTTCTATTGCCTGTTCTTAACCATTTCATTCCTCTCTCCACTCCTCCCCATCCAAACATACACTGGGCACAATTTTAGCAAGCATCCTGAAAATTAGATCATCCATTTTCTGAGCTTCTGGGACAGATTCTACTCTCGGTTACACTCATGTAAATACAGAGTGACTCAGCTGATTGCAATTCAGTTATTCCAGCTTTGCACCCACATAACTGAATAGAATTTTGCCCCTCCTGTTTTGCCTGTCAGAGAGGAGAATGTTTTGTGGATTTGTTTATGTGCTCTTATCACGTTTCATGAAAACTGAGGTTTGTTTCTAAAAGTTGTTCACAGAAGGGACAAATTATGCATGCAGCGCCCATAGAAAACAATGAGATCCTTGTGCAACTAATGGCAGAATTTGGCCCCAAATAATAGTACTGTATTACTTAACAGCGTGTTAGCTGGCAGTTAACCAAAGTGTTGCTGCTTTAATTAGTACCACATAAAAATACTTATGGTTCGATAGCTTATTCTAATTCAGCAAAAACAGATTAAGCTGTACTGGTCTAAAGTGCCTTACTCCAGTATAGCTGTGCCTACACTAAGCTTTTACTAACATAACTATGTTGGCAAAAGAATAATAAATTACACACATTTCTGACAGTTACACCAGTAAAAACTTAAGCCTAGACCAACCTTAGAGCACAACCCTGGAAGCTCCTAATCACAGACGGTCCCATGATTTCTATTTGTATACTCACATGAGTAAGGACTGCTCATTTTAAGAGGTTGCAGATCAAGCTCATAAAACGTAGAGTATATGGGACAGTGCCGTAAGCCAAAGTTCCTTCTATATCCCAGATTCCCCTGCCTCTGAACTGAGGGATGCATTCTGTCCTCTCACACAAGTCACATTTATCTTGTCTTAACGTGGGGAATCAGGGTTTGACAATACCATTAGAGCATGAAATTTTCATGGCAAAATTATTTTAATCCAAGAGTGTGGAGAAAATTCCCATTGCCAGTATGACAAACCCCACTCCTATCCTGCTCATTCATATCCCTCCTTAAGATTCACTTCTTCTACAAAGTGCCTACAAAACCTTGTCCACCCCAGCATTACACTAGAGGAGACAGTGAGCTGAACACACAAACATATAAGCTTGTACTCTTCTCTGGATTTGTCTGAGCACCTTGCCTTAACCATGTTTCTCTCCTAGATGGTAAGGGGGAAGTTTTCAAATCTGCTTGCTTAAAATTAAGCTCTCAAGTCTATTTAGGCACCTCAAAAGAAAAGGGCTATTTTTCCAAATGTTCTGAGAAAATGCAGCTACCATTGACTTCAGTGGGTGGGCAAAGGTTCAATAGATGGGCAAATGGAATCTCAAAAATTTACTATTCATTGTATGTTCAGAATTGAACTTGTGCACAGTGATGTTCAGAACACAAATACAAAGACAGAACATTTCACCTCAAAGGAGATGTGTTAGTTCACTGGAATCTTATCAAAAACCCCATTGTCTGACACCTGGATAGTGGGACATGTATTTAAAGTCAGAAAATTTCCCTTAAAGCAGAAGTCATGAAAAAGAGTTTAATGTGTGGGTTCTGTCTATTCCTTCACAATAGTACTAGAAAGTCTCTCAGCAATCGACACAATGAAGTAAGAGGTGGGGAGAATGTGCAACTGTGGGCTCACCAGTAAGTTTTTAAACTGTGGGAGGCTCCAGTTAGCATCTTGAACAAAGTCTTGCTGTGCATTGACGTTTTTAAAGCACACGAGAACAAATTTCCAAAAATGGGCATGGAATAAACACCTATTAGAGGAATGGTTCCAAAATATAGATAGTTAATTTGATTAGACTATCATGGCCTGTTGAGTGAAAACATAATGTAGGGTATAAACGTGTATGTAGGGAGCTTTAAAACATGGGTTAGTCCATTTGCTTTGATCAGTAGTCAGACCATTAAAGATTTGGGGAAGGAGGAGGAGTGGGCATTATTAGGGAACGTATATTTGTGTGTAGTCATGTATGTATGGAAATACAGTGGTTTCCATTAACAAGTCAATATTTACCTATCGTTAGCACATTAATAACAATACAGAATACAAAGTGTGCTAGACAGAAGATCACCACCTATTTTTAGACAATTATGTATCATGACTGTTGTAGTACTGGAGTTCTGTGTCATTTAACATTATAATGATAGTTCACTTTAACAATATATCACCAAAAAAAATATGAACTAGATTCTGACTCCTGCCCTAGGTCCTCTACACCATTCCAGCAGTCACTGAGATTTCACAGCCCCGGGGGAAAAATATCATGTAGTGCAGGAGCACCATATGGCCAGCATACACTATCCTGTGCACTCCTCCAGGTGCAGCCTCTGGTAGAGGAACATGCTGTGAGCAGCCCATAGGCAGACATTCAGAGGTGCTGTAAGTTCAAGCAGCTTGTAGGGAGTGCTCTAATTTATGCCGGTTCCTGGAGCAGGCAGAATTTGGGAGGCTTAAAGCATCTTTCACATACCCACTCCTCCTCATAGGCCAGGCCTGTGTGCTGGGCCTCCTGAGAGTAGCAGTACAAAATGTAGCCATATGGGACTAGAGGAACCATCTTAAGTCTCCGAAGAAAACTCTTAACATCAGTTGCTTGTGAGCAACTTTTACATGCATCTTATTTGAAGGTCTATTTTAAATTCCAGTTTTACTGTGATGATATGACACTGGATGACCGCATCCTGACATGGTCTTAGACCAAAACATCATAATACGGTACTGCCAGCATAGCAGCACTCTAAACTCTTGAGGAGCAGATAACTGGCTGCTTTGCCGTAGCTGATCAAGAAGAGTCCTGAACTCTTGGCACACAAAAAGCTGGAAAGGGTCTGCTTTCTAAGAGAAGATTCCCTGTAGCTGGTCTACATTCCCTATAGCCCATGCTTCAGAGAAGAAATTCATTGCTAGCATAATCTGGCCCCATTCCATTGTAGACAATGAAACTGTGCTCGCTTATGGAGTGGAAAGTTTGGCCCCCCAAGAGCACAGGAGTCGCATAAGGTCCATTATTAGCTCATATGATCTCAGAATTCTAGGAATGCAGATTTCTGAAAAACTCTGTTTGCTTCCCAGCATCTGGCCCAGAGAATGTACATGCCCTTGGAAGGAAAAGGTCAGCTACTTCTCTGCAGCGAACCCAGAAGAGTACAAGCTCTAGGATCCTGGTTTCAGAGGGGTGGCCAAATGCAAAAGCAGGCAGCCAATCTGATAGGCCACCTCTGGAGCACAAGAGGGAGGGGAGGGCCAACTGAGAAATACCAGGCAGGAAGAGTTCAGGTTCAAGTTTGCCAAGTTTTGTCATCAACAGCAGAAGCCAAGTGTCCATAGGTTCACCCTCCGCTACAGAAAAAAGAGAAAGCAGTAATAAGAGCATGTAGTGGCTTGTGTTCCATCTGAGACACAGCCACACAAATACTCAACAGGATCTTGGAACTAATGTCTTGGCTAAGGATGCCAGAATGCCTAGGGGGCTGTTTCATGGCAATGCAGCTATAATGTCATGCAGCAACCACTTCTGTTAGCTCCAAGATCACAAAGAAAGGAACAGCCCACATAGTGTTCAATGTTACTGTATGCCCACGGATCAATGAAGGAATAAGTATCCCATAAAACCCAATGATCTGTCATTTAAAGTAAATCTGCTTTGATTGTGGACTGAATTACAGTAAAGATGTTTGTTCATTATGCTGCCCATGATGTTCTCTCCGGGGCAGTTTCTAATCTCAGACATGCACTGTACAAATACTTGTTTTAAAAACTCAAGTGCTGCACCTGTGCACAGATGTGCAATAACACTCACACAAACATTGTATAGACAGGCCCAAATCATCCCACAACATACATTTAGAGTTACTTATCAATGCCATGACAGAGGTGGGTCTTTGGGAGTGTTTTGAATGAATGAAAGATAGCGGCTGTGTGGACAAGCTTAGGCAGGGCTTGCATTCATGGGGAGCATGGAAGAAGGTGCAGAGACATTTACTGGAAAAGCAAACAAAAGATGTGTTAATGCTGATATGGTTAGTGTGGTGAAATGGATAGGGAGGATGGACATGAAGAGAAACTTGAGAAAATAATTAGGTAAGGCCTGAGTTATGTATGACTGTAGCAAAGCCATCTCACCAGCACAGCACCTCCTGCTGGTCATCCTGGGAATTAACTCTTTTCCAGCATCGGAGCACCCTGTTGGCCGGTGGCTCACCTGCCTCAGGCCCTGTGTCCCTCCCAGACCCTGGTGCCCTTTCCTCCAGGGGTGCTGCCCCAGCAGTACCCCCACACTCTGGGTCTCCCCTCCCAGGGGAACCCCCAACCCTAACCCCACCTTGCCTCAGTGGCTACTGCCCAGGGCCAGCTCCAGCATTTCTGCCGCTCCAAGCAAAAAAAGAAAAAAAGCCGCGATCGGCGGCAGCAGTTCAGCAGCAGGTCCTTCACTCCTAGAGTGAGTGAGGGACCTATTGCCCCCGAATTGCTGCAGGTGCTGCCCCAAACACCTGCTTGTTAAGCTAGTGCCTGGAGCTGGCCTACTACTGACAGTCATCTAGCCCCCTTTCCCCAGGGAAGACTGCAGTCTCTAAGGGCCACTCATCAGCAAGGGGTTTACACCAGCTGCCTCTGCCTAACCCCAGACTGCACCTCTACAGCCCCAATACTTTCTTTAGGCCTCGCACAAAGCCTGCAGAGTTACCAGGCTAGAGTACCCCAGCTCCTCTTGCCTTTCCCCAGCACTACTCTACCCCAGGTACCCTGGTCCTTTTCTTGCTAGAGAGAAACTGACTCAGTTCCTGGTTCACAACCCTTTATAGGGCCACCTGTGGCCCGATTGGGGTGTGGCCCCAGCAGTGGCTGCTTCCCCAATCAGCCTAGCCTGGCTGCTTTTAACCCCTGTCTATGGGAGTGGGGCAGTTGCCCCACTACAATGACCTTGAAAGCAAAGTCAAGAAGCTTGAACCTCATGTGGTGAGGAACTAATGTAGGAATTTAAAGAGGAATCGCATGGTCAGAATTACAGGTAAGCTTCTTGTAAGCACTGAGAGGGGCAGCTTGGGTGTTAGGGGTATGTCTACACAGCAATTAAAAACCTGCATCTGGCCTGTTTCAGCTGACTTGGACTTGCAGGGCTTAGGCTACAGCCTGAGCCCAAATGTCTACATCACAATTAAAACAGCTCCTTAGCTCGAGCCCAAGTCAGCTGGCACAGGCCAGCTGTGGGTGTCTAATTGCAGCATAGACATAGCTTCTCTGGCCTCCTTGGGTAAGGTTGAAGTAATTCAGACAGATAAGGGCCTGAACAAGCATTTTAGCTATAGAAATAGAAAAGCAAAGATACCTTGGAACTGGTTTGCAGGAAGAAACAACTGGATGAAGAAGGTAAATGAAGACAGTAGTTGGTGAAATCAACAGCCTTTGAAGAGGTGAGAGCAGAGCTTTCATTTTTTTAGGACACATTTATTAGAAATCCCATGCACAGAGTTAGTGTACAACATATCTAGTTCTTAAAAGAAACATGTACACAAAAAGTGTGTACATATGTATCTCTGAGAACCTGGGAATGGAACAAATGCAGGGGAGTTATGATTTTGGTGGGTGAGGGATTACTCAAAGTGTATGCATTCCCTGCACAGTGGGAGGGAAGTGTGGGGATAAGCAGTGGGCATGCTAGAGAATCAAGTGCTATGCAGTGCCCCTGGTCTTCCCCTCTCCCCTGCAGGGGCCCATGTAAAGGGCAGAAGAGACTAGTCCAGGGATTAGCCCACAGAGAGTATCCATAACTGCTTCCTCCTCCAGTGTGTATTTGCTCAGGTCAACTGCTAGATCAGGATGACTTGCCCCTCAGTTAAGAGAGTTAACTGGCTCCTATGAAATATAGTCGCTTTAGCCTATGGCCTACAGTGACACATTTCAAACTCAGATTCTGTTCTTTGCACAGGATAGTTTACTTCAGATAGTTTAAAACGCCTAATACAGATCAGAGAGACTGACTCACGGGTCTTTATGGACTAGAACTCAAACTACAATGTTTCAAACACTGTTTAACATGACTGAACAACTTGATTCAATTGCTTAACAGTAAGCCATGTGGGTCAAGCTTTTCTGCTCCTTTACAGTGTTCAAAGCCCAGTCTAGCACAGAGTAAAACAACAAACTGCAGTTTATTTTTGTAACCACATATTCTTAGTACTTTGAACCATTTTATATTGAGGCAATAAATGTTTTAGAACGTTTTACAGCATACATTACGCACCTGCAATGCAAAGCAGAGAGAGATTCAGGGGTCTATATGGAACAAGGCTTAAAACTACAATATTTGCCCCTATACTTCACCAGTCCCAACCAGAACATTAGTGAGTGTCTAGAAATTACATCTGGGGAACAGTGGAGGGTTGTCCAGAAAGTTCAACACTGTGAAAACAGTTATCAATAACACTTCCTTTTGTGTATGGCTTACACTAGCATAATCGATTTCCATGGCCTTACAACAGCTTACTTTTCTATTGCAGCCAGTTTCTCAAATTTTCCTTTGTTGGGTGAATAGCTTTTCTCTCCAGGTAACAAAAAATCCACACCTTCCAGGGTAACAAGATTCCAAGAACCAACCTAACACGAGTTCCAACCCAGTCTAGTGCATGGACTCACAAGCTGTCATTTATCAATAAAACAACTCACCCTATCCCAGAATTCCTAACTCTCCCTACATGCCTCATAGGTCTCTTCTCCATCCATCTAACAGTTCTTCTTACAGCCTCTCCTGTGCTCCTTTCCCAACGCTTTCCTCTGCTAAGAGCTTTATTATAGATCTTGCTCATGTACTTTCACACATAGGAAACCTCTTTTTCCTCTAGGTTTGCTCCCTTTCCTCGTATGCCACATTGACAGGCTTACAGTTCCCATCAGCCCAAAGAGCTATGAGTCCCAAAAGGCCTTGGAACATCAAACCCTGTAAACACACTGGGAAAAGACATTGAGACTGAGTTCCTGGAGATAAACCCAATTAACTCCTGGCAGGTTCACTACATATCTGCTAATTAGCAAGTTCGCAAGGCTGAATATAAGTACAAAGTAACAAGTCAAGTAGCCTATTAGACAATAATATTGATAATAATGTGTTTATATAATGAAAAAGGATATTGAATCATTCGGCATGGTTCCTTGGTACTTTATAAACTTTTTTGCAACAGGATACAGTTGATTGAACTGTTCATTGCAAATAATCATTGTGAATGTAGCCCTTTTTGTCTGGTAGTGAATTGTTTGCTAATTGATCCTTATGTCTACTCATGTTATTCAGAAGTATTCACCAAAAAGCTTATGTTAACAGATTTTAAAAGTTGTATATGAAGTCTTCACTTTGAGCTGTCACTATTTGTGGGTGTATAATTGGCTACCTAAAAATCACATGCTATGTATCTGTTCCCTAACTGGATGACTGCAATTTTTTAAATACAAGAACAAGAAATGAATGAATAAAAAAAAATAATAATGCACTATTAGGAATAATTTATAAGTAGTTAAACCTTTGAGTTTTGTAAATCTAAATAGGTCTTCCATCTAAATACATGAGTACAATTAATAATATGGCCCATAAATACAACAGCAAGCTGAAGGTCATGTCTGTTTATCAGACAACAAATGAATCCCATTTTGTACTGTGACTAATTTTGCTGTTGAGTTTTTCTGGTGTCCTGCATTAAGTACAAGGCCTTGATTCTGATCCTTTTGAAGTCAGTGGGAAAAACTCCCACTGACTTCACTGGGAGTGGGATAAGGCCTTAAAATCCTGCACAGTTATATAATTTCTTTGTTTAGTAGACTGTAACTTTGTGTGCTGCCTTCTGAGTATATTCAGTGATGTTCTATTGCCTCCTAATCTACTACCAAATAAGCAGGAACTAAACATGTGTGTAGTTAACCTTACAAATTAAGTTGTTTAATGTAGTTGGGGGTCATAGAACAAATGTGCCAGAAATAATAATACCAGGTGACTTCAATTTGTGCATTACCAGGCCCATGGCTGGCTCCAGCAACTGTGTCCTATTAGACTGTAAAGTCACTTTGTCACTGGGAATATTGGAAAATTTCTGGAAGATTTTATTTTGATTTCTCAATACTTCATAATAAATAGGAAGAAACAAATAAGATTTTTACTACAGCTACCCATGGAAAGATTTAAAGTCATGTTAGTCTCAGTACCTCAGTTTAAAGAAACACAACATTGGTGGTTATGAGTAAATTGTGTGTATAGCCAAGAGATCTGTCAAACTGTCGGTGAGCGAGAGAGGCGGCAAAGCAACCCCTATACACATCTTCATCACGTATGTCTTTTTATGTGTTCTCTTTGAAACATTCCCAGGATCATGTATTCAGTTACTTTAACAGAATCTGTGCATAGTGCTTTTAGATATAAGAGTTCTAAAACACACAACATACAGTTACCATCACTCTTAGCCCTGAGTGTCATGTTTGCATGTTAAGAATGGTTTAAAGATAGCCCTGAATTTTAGTCACTGTTCAGTCCTCTTGGAAACTCATTATTTGGATGTAAACTTTCTCTTGGGTATAGAGGGCAGCAATAGGGGCCAAGTTCAATAAGTCTTGGGGGCTGTTTCTGAAATGAATGGCTTAAGCCCCCCAACCTAGAGCCATTCTTCTATTTCCAGCTGTAGGAAAATCAATTTTAATCTCCCTGATCACCTCTCCAGGTGTTTCTTCCCTACTTACAAGCACATGGGAGTGTCCTCTATAATATTAAACCACCAACAACTTTTGTTTAGGAAAATACAGCATATACTTAGTGTTTAGGTTTTGCTAATTTTATTTCATGTATGTAGGGTGTGGTTAATTCCCCAGTCATCTACTTTGCTGGATCAAGGAACAAGAATCCATTTCCCCACCTATCTGAACCTCATTCATGAGGCTCTCCCTGCTTGTCTGCTGGACAGATTTCATTTGCTACTAGCTTCACTGGATTGGTCCTGCTCTACTTCACCACAACCAGTCTGGTCACACAGAGTTGAGTCTGTTCCATCAGTACCCATCTGGTCCTACAGAACCAACACTAGCCCAATCTGCAGAAAACACTCCTCACAGTGAAACCTAGAGCACAGCAGGATTCCAGATAGAGAACTTGCTCTCCAGGCAGAACCCATAACCCATTAGATAGACTCTTTTAGCTCTTGCTGCCTCCCTCAGTTTTGGGTGCTGAACTCATTAGCTTTTAGCGCAAAGTGACGTATTTTTCTTCAGGCTAAACCGCACACAATTCCACTTGCCTTACACAAATACACGTATATGCACCTTTTGAAGTAATTTCCAAAAGCAGAATACAACCAAATAATACAATAAAAAGCAGCAGAAATGCTCTGAGGTGAATTACAATATGTATATTAAGCCTGCCAGAGCTGGCTTTTCTTCTTTCTACCATAGGGAGAAGTACAGAGTTACATCCCTTTAAGTCTTGTAGCTCTGTAGCTTACATGCATTTTCATTTCAAAAATAAGAATTTAGTGCTTGTGAACTGTGCATTGATTGAGACCTGTGGAAGCGCAAGTCATCTCTTTATCCAGAGAGCAATGATACCATAGGCAGCAGCAGTTTCCTTTACATTTCCCACCAATGTGAGTTCCTCATAACCTGTTGTGATGGAGGAGGAAGAGAAGAATTCAGTTTCCCATTCCATTTCAGTAGGTGGATACTTGGGGTGGAGTTTGAGCACACCCATGGAGGTGGTGATGCAATATCATTGTTAGCCCCCATCCCGCCATCCTATATGGTCCAGCAGACCGACTGAATTGTGCATCGGCATGGAATCCCATTGACTTTAATGGTGTTCCGTGCAGGTACAGCAGTCCACCTGCATGCTACACAGCACAGAATTGGGGCTTAAATTTGGAATTATTAGACCCTCAAATAAGTTTAAGAAACAGCTGTTGCAGGGCAGCTACAAACTCTTCTATAGAGAAGTCATCCCCCCTCCTCCCCCCGCAAAAGAGCACAGACTTAAGATAGCTTGTAGCCTCCAATCATCATTCTTAAAGTAGACTGTCATGGTGCACAATTCATATCATGCAAGACCACACAGAGAACCAGCACGTAATACGCATGATACAGCTAGACCCCCCCCCCCCCAGAAGTGTTCACACTTTTGGATGCTGCATTATTAAAAATAATGCGCTATCCATTAGTAAATATGGATGTTTTAATGGTCACCATCATGTGTGTATGTATATAGATAGATATTACACACATTTATGCTCCCACTAAATGTTTCCCCAATTATCCCCACTATCCACTCCTCCCCAAAACCTTCACTGGCTTCCTATCTGACCAAAGCTGTTCATATACACAACATAAAGCTTCCTACATACATATTTATAACCTAAAGCCTCAATGCTGCACCGGGAACTACACTGCACGTGGCCCATTGCACCCATAAAAGCTCCATTAACTTCAGTGAACAAGGAGACAGAATTGGCCCTGCAGGTATAGGGGCCTGCCAATGAGGCCCCCAGTCCAGCTTCAAGGTCTTATCAAAAGGATAAATAACTATGTAGAAAGTTTTAAAACTGTAGACTTACCTCTTTTCTCAGACAGGTAGCCAGACAATTAGGGTTCAATGAGGTTGTGTGTAGGTGCAGGGATCTGGCTGGCTGGGTCTCAGTGCAGGATTGAGGCCTAAGTATGTTTTCCCTCAGACCACGTCAGTCTATAAAGTTAGCCAGCCATGTTTTGGCACCATTGTTCCAATAGCTGTTTACACAGGTCCAATTTTTGAAACTCCCTAGGTAAACTGAACTTTTGTTCTATCCTGCATGTGCTTTAAGAGCTTTATTGCACAGTGCAAGTTTGTTCACATGCCCAAGTGCCGTCTTTGACTATTCAAAATTTAATGGTGAACCCACAATTCATTTTATTTTCATTGTGAGGCTTAATGAGAAAATTTCTAATACCATTGTGAAGAAATAGATGGAAGCTCTACATGAAACCTTTAAATGACCTCTCCTTTAAGAGGAGGTTCAGGTATGTGTTGGCTTGTAGTTTCTAGATGTCAGATGGGAATTTTGATAAGGTTTATACTAGTTCGCTGGGTTGTTTTACTTGTTAATATGCAGTTGACAGCTGACCTTTTTCCTAATGTTTTTCTAGAATGAAATTCTAACCAGAAAAGCAGACAGTGTCCTGCAGCTATTACTGAAAGGAGGTACCCATGATTCAGTGAGAAAATAACTGTAATAAGCTACTCTTGACTCAGTGATCCAACAGAGAAAGTCATGAATAAAAATCTTATCCACTTTCAGGTTTGACATGTGAATTAATAGTTTCCTTTCTGTAAATCCCCCTTTTCCTCAGACTAATTTTCTCCCTTTTAATTTAATCTTTATTATGTACAATATATTTTAAAATGGAAGGTTGGTAATGAGGAGGGTTGGGAAAACACCAAAGCAGCCTATAAGCTGTAGTAGTTTTGTCCAGAAACGTTATTGGTCTCTCCCCTTGTCTAGGGCTTTAATTTTTTTCTTGATGTGTTTCTAAACACTCAAGTTAATAGAGGGTACTGGATTGATGGCCCTAGATGCGGATATCCTCTGTCTACTCAGAATGGTTAAAAGCAACAGAGGGTCCTGTGGCACCTTTGAGACTAACAGAAGTATTGGGAGCATAAGCTTTCGTGGGTAAGAACCTCACTTCTTCAGATGCAAGGTTCTTACCCACGAAAGCTTATGCTCCCAATACTTCTGTTAGTCTTAAAGGTGCCACAGGACCCTCTGTTGCTTTTT